>NW_019385283.1:208517-218116 GCF_000671375.1 Centruroides sculpturatus
CACGTATTTGTAAAATTTAAGTGACTCGTACAACATGGAATTCATATAAAACGGAATTATCAACAGTGTTATAGGGGGGTCGACTGTATTATAACTTAATAAAGTATAATTTTGCAGATATCGTGCTAAAAATCGACGTCTTCGACGAAACATTCAGTTAAAAGTTTTCGATTTTTCTATAAGCAATCTATAAATATAAATTTATAAACATTTCAAATTTACAAAGGGGCGACATAAATATCGAAATAAAAATTTTGTAATGTGATACAGCGGCTTTTTTTTTTTCTGATTCTTATATCTCCTCTCGGAATTTAAAACAGTCGAAAGAGTTATTCGAGGCGTGAAGTGTTTCTCTGCAGTTTTAAACAAACACCATCTGCAGTGTGAAAATAACTTCAGTAAATTTTCAGGGTCAATAAAACCGAGGCAATTGGACATTTGTGGAATTAAATGTGTAAAAACGTCACTGCACGAAAAGATTAAATTATTTCTTGTAATGGCTTGGGTTTAAAAATCTGATTTTAAAACAATAATAAGTCTATTCATTAAACTAATGCTATTGTGATCATTCAAATAAAAAAAAAATGATTCAAAAATTAAAAATAGACTACTTCAAGCAAAATTCAAACATTCATATTGAAATTTCAGTGAAAGGATGTTGAAAAATAAAACTAATTTCACAGTCTGTAACTTAAGAAAATGAACTGTATTTAATCCACAAATGTCAAGTGTTTGATTTTCAACCATGATAAGCAGATTTATATTTAAAAAAGAAATGGATATTCTAATTTTGAAAGCATTTTATCTCGTAGTTTTAAATTAAGGGAAGATACTACTTAACATTTAAAAGTTTTTAAAATTTTAAAACAAAAATTCCAACTCGATTACATTTGATGATTTATAGAAACTGAATTGGTTTCATCATCATCATTTATCAAGTGTAAAATCTTAACTACTTTACCATTTTAGATAACTGACACCATCCCTTAGCATTTCAGAAAATTTACGAACCAAAATATTTTTAGTAGCATTTTCTTTTTCTTTAAACGTTCTTTATATATATATATATATATATATATATATATATGCTTATATCTAAAATTAATCAGATGGGTTTTTTGTTTTTTTTTCCTGTGGACAAACGATCCATTTCTAGAAGTTCTCTCCCCTTGCTTTTAATTTTGCAANTGAATAAATAAATAAATATATATCAAAAATTCCTGTTTTTTTTTTAATGATCAAAAATGAGTTTTTATACTTTACTTGTAAAGAAAAATAGAAATGGACACACCTTAATTAATCGTAGGTGTGGAGAAAGGAAATCAACTATTGATGCATTACGTTCGCCCTTGGTTAGGAAAACCAAATAAGGCTGTTTCCTTTAAAACAAAAGTTGAATGTTCTCTTTTAGCCTATTGGGAAGATGCACTTCGATCAGGTTGGTTTCTTTACTCATTAAAATTTCAATTTTTAAATTATATTTCTCATCTCTGATCATTAGTTTTTCATTTTTGAAACTCTAACAGACAAGCCATAAGAATTAAAAAAGATATTTTATTTAATATGTTTCTTCAATGAACTGGATCTTTTAATGTCTTTTATTAGTTACAAAAGCCTTAATTGTATTACAGTACTAGCATACAAATACCTTTTGTACTATAAAACTATACTTTTTACTTTAAAGTAGAATAGTTTAGTTCTAAAGCTTTTAAAATGAAATAAAATCTTAATTTTAGATCTGTTTTATCATATCGTTATAATAAAACTTTATTTTTTTTTTTATGTTCACTTTGTTTTATGTGAATAAATTAAGGCTTCCGTATCGCGTGAAAGCCTAACATTTTGTCACGTAAGCTAATCAGATATCCCCCTAGCTCTGGGAAATCTGCCTTTCATGCTATTAATCCTATCTACTCCTATAAAAAGTTAAGTTAATAGTCGACCAAAATCGATGCCAGTCACGAGAACAATAGCTTAATCTTGTTTAAAAAATTTTCCTATGGTAACACAGTTGAAATTACTTTTTTATTACTAAATTAACATCTCTAAACGTCTAAGTTTCTGTACTAATTTAAATTTATCCAAAATAATTAGTTATAATTTCACGTGACATTTTTCTTATTTACCTTATTATAATTAATTTCAAAATATTTTCCATTGTCCAATGGGTGTTCCGTTTTCTATCACGTGATTATAATTATAAAGCGATTAATTTAAAAATTAGAATTTCATTGGATAATTAGTATCACATGATTAATCTACCGACTCCTATTTGTTACGGATAGTAGCAGTTAAAATTAATTTGTATCAGCCGTTATAAATTTAATTATGTTATAATTAGCAAATTTTATTAATATTTTTAAAAAAAAATAAGCGATAGAAAAAAAAAATTACGTGCCCAGATGTCAATTAACGATCGGTTTTTTTAATACATAGAAAAACACTAACACGTGATGACTGTTACCCGAATTGATACTTTTTAAATATTTATAAAAANAAAAAAAAAAAAAAATAGACTGTTTTAAACAACCAATTATTAAACGATATTTTTATTTAAATTTTATTCATTTATTAATATTACGTGGGAAATTTTAAAAATTTACAACTTTTTTCTTGAATTGTTCCTTGTAGATAGTTTAACAATTATAATCGACCCCCTTCTTCCCTTTTCTGTGAAACATTTCGTTGTTCCAGATGACCCTGTCCCACTCATTCTCTCCCTATGACGTAATTAAACTAGGTTTTGATAACATCTTGTTAGAAAACGATCTAAGGTGTGGGGGTCAAAGTTTGTCTATATAAATAATTAACTCGAATTGTAAGAAGATCCCGCGTCCGATATCCTTGACCCTGCGACATGACAGCAACGCCAAACGACCGACGTCAGCTGTTTGTCGAATCGACCAATCACATCGTGTATGCTGGCACGTGCCGTGATGTTTCGCACGTGTAAAGACCGTCAGTACAGTTGGTCTGCTTTTTCCTCACTTTTTCCCCGTTTTGGATGGATTGTATTAAGAAAAGATATTCTAATGACTCTAAAGGCAATTTTCTTATCGTTCAGGTAATATTATAATCTACTTTTTATACCTTTTTATCGTTTCAAAATCCCCACTTCAATTCATTTACGATTTACGCTAAAAGTTTAAAAGTTTGTCTGCCATTTATGCAAAATTATTCCAGTCACGTGACTCGAATAATAACTAATTTATACTATTATTTTAATCCAGTTTTTTTTGCTAATTTTATAGCATTAAACTAACCTTTTATAACTAAAATAACGATTGTGTTTTAGTGTAAAATGGTAAAATAATTTCAAAGTTTTGTATCTAATTCACTTAGCGAACATAACAATTAGAAAGCTTTAAGCACGTCTACTAATTAAGCATTAATGCTTAAGTTAAATCCGACTAATCGTCTATTGCTTAATGAATTTTACATCTTTTAAATTAAGTATTCCATATTTAGTTCTGTGTAAAATGATCTAAGATTTATAATAAACCGAACCTAAGCAAAACAAAATGAGATGTTGACACATTATACTGTATACGAGGGTTTAGATTAGACGTGTTTTCCTTTTTTTGTGCGCCTTCCATTTAACTGGATTTGTGAGTTTTAAAGAATGCTCACGATAGATGGAATATGTTGATCATGTGTGCGTTGGCGGATGAAAATTTCCGTTTTCGCGATAACGTAAGTCCAGTATTCCTAGCAACGAATCTATATATAGTTGGCTTGTCTCTCGCTCTCTCTTTCTCCACCTTGTCCTCGAACCCGTAAGGCGCCACTTAATTGCTATGGCTCACAGAACAACCAATGACACCAGTGCTGACAGGGTCGAATTTTCTACCATCTCTTCCATCCGTTCGTACTGTTATCATTAATGGAAAAATGAAGTTGTATATTTAATAATAGTAATAATAATAATAATTAAATATTTGTATTTTTTCCCCCTTTTCCTCCAGATTTATATGGAATGGGCTAATCATTATTTGGAAAGAGGACATTATAAGAGATGCGTTCAAGATTTGCAGAACGACGTTCGGGATGGTGTTCTCCTCGCTGACGTCATCGAAGCTGTTAGTGAGTGTTCTAAAGTATTTTTAAATAAATTGTATGCATTCGTTGATGTTTGTGTAAAAATACTTGTGTCCATACAATAAATTATTTTAAATTGATGTTAATTAGAGAAAGAAATAAAAAGTGCATAGAGTATTAATATTTTTTTTTTTCTTTTTTCTATGCAGAAAAAATAATTTAGGTGATATATAGATGAAAAATAACACAAATGTTCCTATTTAGTTTACATTCATTTAATTAGTTTTAGTTATAAATATGATATAAATCGTACAGTATATATCAGGTAAGACGGATGTAAAATAGAGCAAATATTTTGTAAAATCACGCAGAGTATGATAAAAATTGAGATGCATACATGCCAAAATATATACTTATAATGTTTATAATTAGTCGTAATAATTTTAAAAATATTATGCACATAATAATTTATATGACGATTTAAAGAAGAAAAACACTTAATTTTCGTCCAGCTTCATATTTTTAAACACTAAAAGTGAAAAAAAATTGAAGAAATATTTAATATAAATCATTCAAACACATTTATTTAAGTAATCTGCGGTTTTTTTTTTGGTGCTTAAAATTAATAAAAGTCAAGAAAAAGGGAAAAAATATAAACATATCGCGGACATATAAATGAGTTTAATCGATGACAGGATGAAGAGGAAACTTATGTTCGAAATCTTTTACATCTTCAGAAACTGTCAAAGCCTGCTTTCTTCACCAAACAACTGACACACATTGTCAACAAACCTCGCACGCCTCGATTCTTGTCAAGTTCAGAATTACCGACTACCGTTGAGCAGTTCTAGCAACTAATGGCTTCTGTCCCTTTTTGCAATCTTTGTAGCTTTTGAACCGTGAACGTCTCTCCACCCACTCTCTCGTTTATTTAGTTAGTTTCCTCTTCATGATCTTTTGTATCTTAAACAAAATACTGACTCAGTTTAATTTTAGTCATCGATTGAATAAAATCTAAAACTGTTGAATCTTTTTTAAGTAAATAAAAAAGTTTTAACACATTAATCAAGAAAATAAATAAATAAATAAATATTTTTTTTTCTTTGCAGTTGGCGTGAAAATTCCCAACATCGTTAGAAAACCCCAAAACGCGGAAGAAATGGTGAGTATACCTAAGTTTAATCTCAATTAATTGCTCTATTCCACATAAGTACAGGTAGTTGTTGCTAATGCTGAAGTGTCGCTTTGGTAGAGGACCACATTAGACGCGATTAGTCACGTTATTGCAAAAGCGTCACTGCCGAGCTCCGCGCTCTGAATCATCGCTACGTAGATCCTCTGGATGCAAACGGTTCTGGAATGAAGCGTTAGCAGCAGCAGCAGCACTGGAGAAATGCGGTCCGCAGGTGAACATGTAACTAGCCAAAGGTGTTTCCTTTAAAGCGCTCTTTCTCAAAATAAAAAAAGGTGCCGCGAGCTTCAGAGTAAGGGATTTTAAGCAGGTTTATTATCTATTGTGAGTGTAATTTGCTAAATGGCTCGAAATGCACCGGCATTCCAGCGCACAACTCTTTGTGCCATAGGTTTGCCGGTCGTTAAGTTGGTTAAGAGGTAAGCAGCATATTTTGAGTATGTTTTCATTTGTTTAAAGATATAGAAATTAATAACGAATTTTTACGAGTTAATTGCAGAATCTAAATTCCAGGATAAGACAATATAAATATTCTTCTTAGCTTTTAATGAAATCGTGAATTTTTTCAATTTCATTGTTTTCGTATGGACTAAAATGTGACTACGAATAACAGGTAAAAAGTGCTTTATATATATAGCCTATAAGGTTTATTATTTTTATAACATATTTTATAGCTTTTTAATGCGCGATCTTAAATAGTATAGCCTCTTTATAATTTTATAGGCTATAATATAAATTGAAATATTTCAGAAATTGACACTTACTGCATTACAAATCAAATTTTATTTCGAATCTCCATTAGCCAGATATTCGATTTTTACATACTATTTTTAAATATAGAAAGTTAAGTTTATTGTGATTTATTAAGAATAAATAATTGTTAGAAGAAAAATTCTGCAAATCGTTAAATTTTAGCAAATTATTTCCAAATATGGTTTTAGTTATGTTTAAATATAGAATAGCCGAATTCTTTTCGTAGCAACCACAGTGGGATATCCAAGAAAGTGTAGCCCTTTGTCTAATTGTTAATCCGCTTCATTGAAGTTTAGTTCAGCTTTTTCGCTTCATTATCATTATCTTTTCACCTATTTCCACGAATTGCTAAATATTACTAATGAAACTAAGTAGTTTTTCACGGTTAAAATACAAATTAACCTAAATCTATTAGTAAATATTTTTAATTTACAATAATTAGACTAATGAAATTGAACACCTTATTTATTTTTTTCTGAAATCAAAATTTTTAACTTTTTATGTATTAAAATAATCATTCCTAATATAAAATAATGATGCCATTTGAATACACACTATTTTTAATATATTATAAGTTTGAATGTGTAAACATTATTATTATTATTATTTTATTTTTAATGCGACTGTAGAATTAAAAATCCCTATTAAATTCCAACACAATAAATGCCGCAATATTTAGAAATATAGAAATATATTATCTAACATTAAATAAACTCTTTAATAAATTATCTTAATGTAAAGAAGGTGTAAATAGTTTTCTGTCGTTTAAAAATCATTATTTTACATTTATTTCTGTTTATTCTTATTTGGGAACTATATTAACATTCTTATTCGAAAATTTCATGCATGCTATTTACCAAATCTTATGAATATATTTTCACAAAGTCGTATTTGCACGTACTGTTAATGTTTCTATGTCCTGTGACAATATGTATTAATAATACATATTCAAGTAAATGCGTACAGCAGGCTGTATAATAAACTTTCAATCTTTATCATAAATTATAACTCATATTTAATTCTATTAGTATATGTATGAGCTATTGGTATCGTATAACTATGGTTTTCACGCTAGCGTTTT
Organism: Centruroides sculpturatus; assembly: GCF_000671375.1. Taxonomy (NCBI): domain Eukaryota; kingdom Metazoa; phylum Arthropoda; class Arachnida; order Scorpiones; family Buthidae; genus Centruroides; species Centruroides sculpturatus. The sequence continues at coordinate 215,582 of NW_019385283.1, forward strand.
ATAATTGTTGAAATATTACCACAGAAATCGCAGAATCTGTTAAAACCCGAGAGAGAAGTCGCCTCAACATTCATCCTCACTTGTTTTATTAACTGCATTTCGCTTTTATCCGACAATGACGTCACCTTTATATAGGCTATACATTTTTCTTCCATTGTTTTTTGTCCCGAATCAATTGCAATTTAGTTTACAAAGAGCGTGGAATTCGTAAGGTGCGAGCGTTAGTCAACTTTCGACATGACGTCATTTCTAGTTGGTTCTCGTTTCCCGCAAGATTAGTCAATAAGCCAAACGCACTGATGGAAAGGCAAGGTGGACCCGGTGATGTCATAGATGCAGAGGAGGTAGACTCATACATGGAGATGAGGTTTAGTCACACATACCACCGTTCTGTGTCAGTATGTCTAGTTTGAGCATCAGCATTTTGGTTAATGGATCGGACTGCAGTTTTTTTTTTCCTCCCCCTACAGCTTCAATCCACCTGCACCGTTTCCAATTATCGAACGTGAAATTGATACCTTGTATATCCCGAAAGACTAAATGATGGCAGATGTATATAAGCGATGGTCACCTCCGATAAATTTCTCAGTAGTTCAGATTAGAATCTGAACTCTGTAAAAGTTTGTTTTACGAATTTGGGATGGCGGCTCTTGATGAAAAACAGCCCTAATATTTATCGTTTCAGTATAGAGGGGTTATTATGAGAAAATGGATGAGATGGGAACTTTTTACTACAGAAACAACAGTTACTATGGTTGAGAGACTAAATGTCAGAAAATTGATAGGAGGTCGTGTTTCGCTACAACGGATATTTACAGAAATGCACGAAAGTCTAGTTATTTGTTTATAATGAAAAATCAAGAATATAACCGTATTTTTTTAAAGTCGAAATTCATTCTTGAAGTATTTTTAAATTTGAAATTTTTTAATATTCCCCTTAACGACACTCTACGTAGATGTGTAATTGATTCTAATACATAGTTATTTCCTATAATTAGCTTTTGTTAAAAAGATATATAACAAATAAACGATGAACCAATTATTAGAAAAGCATAACAATTATTGACATAAGGTATTTAAATTATAATTAATATACAGTCGACCCCCCCTATAACACTGTTGATAATTCTGTTTTATATGAATTCCATGTTGTACGAGTCACTTAAATTTTACAAATACGTGAGCCGTTCACAGCCCGGCACACGTATTTGTAAAATTTAAGTGACTCGTACAACATGGAATTCATATAAAACGGAATTATCAACAGTGTTATGGGGGGGTCGACTGTATATTAATTATAATTTAAATACCTTATGTCAATAATTGTTATGCTTTTCTAATAATTGGTTCATCGTTTATTTGTTATATATCTTTTTAACAAAAGCTAATTATAGGAAATAACTATGTATTAGAATCAATTACACATCTACGTAGAGTGTCGTTAAGGGGAATATTAAAAAATTTCAAATTTAAAAATACTTCAAGAATGAATTTCGACTTTAAAAAAATACGGTTATATTCTTGATTTTTCATTATAAACAAATAACTAGACTTTCGTGCATTTCTGTAAATATCCGTTGTAGCGAAACACGACCTCCTATCAATTTTTTGACATTTAGTCTCTCAACCATAGTAACTGTTGTTTCTGTAGTAAAAAGTTCCCATCTCATCCATTTTCTCATAATAACCCCTCTATACTGAAACGATAAATATTAGGGCTGTTTTTTCATCAAGAGCCGCCATCCCAAATTCGTAAAACAAACTTTTACAGAGTTCAGATTCTAATCTGAACTACTGAGAAATTTATCGGAGGTGACCATCGCTTATATACATCTGCCATCATTTAGTCTTTCGGGATATACAAGGTATCAATTTCACGTTCGATAATTGGAAACGGTGCAGGTGGATTGAAGCTGTAGGGGGAGGAAAAAAAAAACTGCAGTCCGATCCATTAACCAAAATGCTGATGCTCAAACTAGACATACTGACACAGAACGGTGGTATGTGTGACTAAACCTCATCTCCATGTATGAGTCTACCTCCTCTGCATCTATGACATCACCGGGTCCACCTTGCCTTTCCATCAGTGCGTTTGGCTTATTGACTAATCTTGCGGGAAACGAGAACCAACTAGAAATGACGTCATGTCGAAAGTTGACTAACGCTCGCACCTTACGAATTCCACGCTCTTTGTAAACTAAATTGCAATTGATTCGGGACAAAAAACAATGGAAGAAAAATGTATAGCCTATATAAAGGTGACATCATTGTCGGATAAAAGCGAAATGCAGTTAATAAAACAAGTGAGGATGAATGTTGAGGCGACTTCTCTCTCGGGTTTTAACAGATTCTGCGATTTCTGTGGTAATATTTCAACAATTATAAAACGCTAGCGTGAAAACCATAGTTATACGATACCAATAGCTCATACATATACTAATAGAATTAAATATGAGTTATAATTTATGATAAAGATTGAAAGTTTATTATACAGCCTGCTGTACGCATTTACTTGAATATGTATTATTAATACAT
>NW_019385283.1:218910-311251 GCF_000671375.1 Centruroides sculpturatus
CCCCTATAACACTGTTGATAATTCCGTGTTATATGAATTCCATGTTGTACGAGTCACTTAGATTTTACAAATACGTGAGCCGTTCACAGCCCGGCACACGTATTTGTAAAATCTAAGTGACTCGTACAACATGGAATTCATATAACACGGAATTATCAACAGTGTTATAGGGGGGTCTACTGTATATTGATACACATTACTGTTTTGTATATAGCCTATATTTGTGAATATATGTGACATAAAAATACACACACTCAAGCACGCTTGCGACATATCTATTCATATGTATTCAAAATCTGTAAAATATGCAATAATCATTCGATTGTTCTTATTATATAATCTAAATCATTGTAATTAATATCAAGGCGTGATGTATTTCTTTAATAGCTGACCAGCTCAACTTGTAAGTTTAATAATAATAATAATATCGACTGAATAAAAATATTAATCTAATAACTTTCATCCCTTTCACCACTTATATAAAGTATATACAGTTTAAATTTATAAATAGATGGCTGAAAAATATTTATAAACGATTATTTAGTGAAAAAATGCCACCTGCACAGTGTTCTGGAGTAGATCCCGAGGATCTGCACAATATCCGTCCTTTCTGTTTAATCTCTAGAAAATCTCTTTAATCCCTCGTCTGAAAAACTGTTTTGTTTCAGTTGTCTATCTTAAAATTACTTTTATGAATGAAATATTTGTTTGTATTTAAAAAAAAATTTTCTCCTCCCTTTTTGATAAACAAAATATTGTTTATGATGCGATTAACAAGTTCCTCCTCCTCCCTAATAACTCCATCGGGGATCTTAATAAATGTAACGAAGATGTAATGGCTCCTGTCTGGAAGAGACAGTTATTGAGATGAGTTGACTGCCAATTAAGCGTGACTGGCAACTTCGTTAAACATGCACTTCCTGTGCTAAACATAGAGAGTGCCAAATAAGCTGTTTTTTGAACTTCGACGACTCCGTATGGTTGAATTTTACACGAAAATTTTAAATTTATTGTATGTAAAAAATACGGGAAATTACAATTAAATTGATGTTAAGTTAATCAATTGAAATGAATAACCCTACATATTTTTAAATATCCATAAATATTAATTTATTACTTCATAAACTATGCAGGTGAAATGTTTCGGTGCGCTTTCTGTATTAATTTAAGCATTTATAATCAATAAATAGGATGTTTAAGCCTTATTTTCTATGTTAATATTTGAGAATTGAGACAGTACTGTACAAAATACTATTGTTTAGGGTCAATATCAGATTTGTATTACTACCCTTTGTTAGTTTTTCTCGTGAAATCAGTCGAACCGTTGCTAATAGACTGTTTTTAATTTCGAACATTTGGCTAAATTCACATTATTAATTTTAAAAAAAGCTTTAAACATGAACTCATCTGTCTAGTGACCATTGAGCTTTTACCATGCATTTGTCATGTCGAACGTTGTATAGTTCGGAATGATGAATGTCGATGGGGAGATTAAGTATCTAAAATATCGAGTTTGACGGGCTGTTAGAGTGATAAATGATATTAAAAAACTTGAGGATTCCATTTTGAACTTTGGTTAATTTTATGATTTATCGCCGCAGTTCGTCTAGTTGCCGAAATAGTTTACATTTTTCTTTTGGGAGAGGGGTGTCCAGAGAAAGCTAGCTAAGTAAATCGAAAGTTCGAAAAGCTAGCAGTGACTTAAAGTAATGCAGTGAGCTATAAAAATTCCTATAAAGATTTTAGATAGGTCTAAGTAAGATTCTCCCATATTAAATGCTGTTCAAAACTGATATTCTATCAATTTGAAGATCAGCAAAGCTTCGTTATGTCAATTTATCGATCGAGGTTTTGAAAAATGATCATCGGGTCTTGGGAAAGGGCTTATTAGGTCATTACGCGTCTATGGGGAAATCCATCTCCTAAAAAGCCCGACCAAACGAAATGCAATAGGAAGAAAGCGCAATATTTCTTGTAATTCAACGATAAGAGTGGGCAGGATTTTGTTGACGGTCGTTAAGAGTAAATTGTGCAGAAACAAATATTCCTACGACAAAATGAATGGCTGTGAAGAATTCTTTTTTTAGTCGTGCAAAGATTAAAAAGTTCTGTTTTAAAAATGCCAAAGAAAAATCAATTTCCAGTTTGATCGAATTTTAAAAATATAAAATACAATAATAAAAATTTCAATTTTGAACCAAAGAATTTATTTATTTTTTTTCGGTAATGAAAGGTAAATATTTAATTAAAAAAATAAAAATAATAAAATTTATTCTGTTTTAAAAATTAAAAAAAAATATCAGCTATAAAAAAAGTTAATTTCTACAAGAGTTAAAATAATAGAAAGATTTTTTTAAGTTAGAAAAAAGAAATCGCTTTGAAAATGAGCAAAAATTCGTGTTTCAGAAACACAGAGCGCCACCGAGGAAGTAGACAATTTTTACTTAGGACGTCATTCAAACAGTTTAACACCCTTTAACTTTAGGAACTCGTGAGAACATTCTTTAAGCCGCGAAACATAGCAAGTTCGTCTCCGAGGTGTGAAACGAGATCCAGATAGAAGGCTGTTGGATTATACAGCAAGCAGCTGCTGTCGGACTTGTCCTTGTAATATTAGATGGTAAACAGTCTGTCACAACATCAACCCATCTTTTCCCGTTTGGTAAGTCTTTTTATGCTGATTCTTCGATAGTTTGCCTGTATAAATCTTTTAGAAAACCCTCGGATTAGATCTTGTTTTTCATTTTACTCGCTTTTGGATATCATACATAGGCGTCGAAAATCTATATGCAGCTTTTTTTTTTTTTTTTTAAAAAACTTCTCTGTTTTCAATCGGGATTTTAATCATACACCCCGAAGCACGAACGTCAGTGACAAGCGGGCATCTGGTTATAATTAAATATACAAAAGATATCGGCGCGTTAACAACTTTACTTGTCTTAGCATTCATCAATGTCCTCATCAGGATACGCATTAACAAACAGATTTTAGAGTGTATTTATTGGTTTGTGCTGGAATGGCTTTGTTTATAATGGATTTATGTAAACAGTTCGTAGACAGTGAAGAACTGGGTGCAACACACTCGTAAAAACTCTGTTTTATTAGGTAGTGTTAATAGCTGAAGTATTTCGAAATCTAAACTTTGTACGTGTATCGACGTCCCGAAAGCAACGTTTACGAGCGGTCGCACGCATTGTTAGATTTAAAAATTTTTACTGTTATCAAACCAGTTTATAAATGAATCCTATATAAATTTAAGACGAAATTAAATGCCTGGAGATGCGGCGAAACTTTTTTAATGTAGATCTGTTTGCAAATGCCATGCCTTAATACTCTATGCTCGAAGGTTAAGTTGAAATTTAATGCAATATATAACCTTCATTCGTACTTTTATAAACTTGCCTACTATAATATTTCGCATTTAAAAGCTGCATTATATCTATTAATATATATATTTTTTTATATTCTTTTAATCATCATGCGCTCGCTTCGTGCTTGTTAAAAGTGCCTAAGTGCTGGAAGAAAGAACATGCATTATTCTTTAGTCATTCGTCCGTTTAAAAACATGCTGTTCAAAAGATGTTTTAGTTGTATCGATCCTCTCAAGCGCGGTACTGTAATTTAAATGTTTATCGTTAAAATCGGACATGAAGGAATCTGCTCATTTAATGTTCCATAGTGATATAAAAAAAATTACAAGCGATTCTTTCGTATCTGAAACAACCTCCTAGTAATATGATTATGTAATCATCCCATCTAACAAGTAAGTAGTAATGGGTTGTGTCTTTACAGGTCAACAACATCGAGTTTTGCTTAGCGTTGTTAGTGGATTTGGGTGTTTCCACGCAGAATATCACTAGTAAAGGTCTGTCTTGTCTTCCTTTTATCAATCAAAATATTTTTCTATATTTATTAATAATAGAATTTTAAATTTAAGTAAAATTTACTTATATAATTTAGTAGATACGAGATTATTATTTTTCAATAATACTAATAATTTAGCCATTTTAAAAGACGATACTACCGATTTATCTCACCTTTAATGATTTAATTCAAATATATTCTTATTCTAATTTATATAGTTTGATCATTATTACAATGTGGAATTTCTAAATTTTCTCTCTTACGGCTGTTTTTATTCCCGAATTTAACATACACTGAATTATGTTATACTTTAATTAACAGATAAACGGTAAATCCATATTATACCGCTATATATCTACCTAAAAATAGATTCCGACAGTAAAAATGTTTTACGTCCTTTTAATAAAATACCAAATCACCAATTTACAGCGACATTTCCTGTGTTTAAACAGAATTTTTAATCTTGTTCAGACAAATAGAAAATCGTTAAAGCATAAACATCCCACGAATTAAGCATTAATCAACTAATAGTATTGTATTTATAATCTCAATTTAAAATTTAAACTCAGAGGGTAGGTCTATCACATTATATTGTATTACATAACTTTAAAAAATATATTTATAATAGTCGAAAATTCTACCATTTTTGAAAATTATAAATTGGCATTTACATCTTAGATCGTATTTTAGATGTAAATATAACAAATATAGATAGATATATTCAATGTTTATTTTCATATTAAAACCGCGTTTAACAATTACAAAATAAAAGCTCTATAAAATTTTATTACTTTAAGATGCACGATGTTAATCCCAAATAGAAATCCCTCCTCTCCCTTTTCATTCTCCGAATGGTCGAAATAAATGTAGTAAAACGATTATTTGTGTATTTCGGCACGTTTCTTTCACTGTAAAAATTTACATACTCCGGATCATCTCTTCCATTAAAGATGAAATTCCGCAGGCACTGATGTGTTTTTGTCTTCTTAAACCAATACATATTTTACTAGAGTAGAGTTTTTACGGGGAGACAAAACACGTGGAAAATATCGGCCGAAAGCAACGAATAACTGGATATTCTTCCATCACGTACAGTTTTATTTTTAGAATCTGATAAGAAAAAAGGTTCTTCGGTGATAAGAATAGATATTAGCAATACTACAGAAAGGTTTTTTTTTTTTTTCGCTCTCTCTTTTATTTCTCCAAGACTTTACTGCGGCTGTAAACTAAAGAAAAGTATCGATTTGTAGAGATTATTCTTGTGTATTGTTGCGATGAGTGGCGCCATCTGCCGCTTATCAAATCATTTTTTTTTCCTGGAGGGACGAAATTTTTTGCTTTTAAAATAATGGATTCTGAATTATTTATAAGCGTTTTTTTTATTGTAGCGGACAAAAAACGCTGATGAATTATTCAATATTATTATTTTTTTTCAAGTTTAAAGTTGTCTATTTATGAATCAGATTACTACTTTACATTCTCTTGGTTGTAATAAATTTAGAGCAGTTTGAATTATGTTAAAAGATTATAAAGAGGAGTGGACTTTAGATTGTGTTACGTCTTTCTTTTTCGTAAAATTCTGAGTGTTAAACGAGGTCAGAAGATGGTCTGGTTTGATTTGTAAATTCTGTGAATCCACTATTATGCAAGGTTTTCTACTCTTAATGGATGGCACGTACAACTTTCTATGGTAAAAAGTGCACTCTGTATATAAATTTAAATATCGATTTGTTTATAGAGTCAACAGATCTAATGATTTAGCTGAGTAACGTTCATTAAATATTATTATTTTTTTTCCCACCCCTCAAGTTCGTTAAAACAGAGGAAAAGCAACGTAATTGAAAGCTTTTCTGTTACATATTTGTATACATAAATGATTACAATCAAGGTCGCACTCTTACATAGAAAACTCATCGGCAGTTATTTAATTCCTCAAGAATGTCTGATGATTAGAAATATTTTTATTGGGTTAAAATGCTGTCTAGAGATAAACCGCTGTTATTATTTTGAAAGTTACACGTGATTAATTCGTAGCGTATTTGAAAAATTTAGCCCGTTGTTCACTAAATAAAAATTATATTAAATATTTCAGACATCAAGGATGGAAATCTGAAATCGATTTTGAGTTTGTTTTTTAACCTCTCGAGATATAAACAGGCACAGAAAGAGAATTCGGCAACGTCTAACAGTATTAAAGAAAATAAAATAAAACGCCCAAATATTAATTGTACCTCCGAAATGCCTTCGAAGTGAGTATTAATATTTAAACTTTTTATAATCTTTAAATATATAATAATTTATATATTTTTTTTAGACTTCCCGCTCCTTTTAAACCCGCGAGTCGCGAATCTTCACCAGCTTCAATCAGTCATATTCCAGCTCCCACATCAGGAAACACACGAAAACTCAATCAGATAGAAAGGCCACAGCTAACAAAAACTACAACTAATAATACTACAGGTGAGTGATACATTATCTTAATTTTTAAACGTAATTGTTAAGTTAAAAAAAAAAGCATAAATTATTTAATCTGTTAATGAAATGCCACAATAAATTAGTGAAAAAATTCCGATTCTCTTTAGATGCGAAACATGCATTATCCTTTACGAACAATATCTAGCGACATCGGGTGGAACTGTTATTTAATTTAAAAATTTGCGTAACAATGGCTTAGCTCTTTTGTTATTCCTTTCTTTCTTTCTATTTCTTTTTTTACTCGGAAAAAATACAATAATGCTTTCTTTTTATTGCATATTGAAAACACGCTTTTGCTTTTAAGCATTTTACAATGTGTGCAAATGAAATAAAAAATTAATAAAATGTTTATCATCATTTATATATATGAAACAAACATATTTTTCTATTTATAGTCTAAGCTTCTAAGCAATTATTAATAAAAAGAAAAAAATGTTTTTTTATTTTCTAAAATTAGTGTGAATTTTGTTTATGATTTTACATTATCCCTTCTAACTTAACTCCGTTTTAATTGTGTAATTAAAGTATAAAATTACCTTTTTAAATAGATTTAACGACGTATTTTTCTTCCGCATCATATTACCAAATATGTAAATTTATTTAAGAGTTAAAATATTATATATATAATGTAAATACTGTGTTTAAATCGAACTGTAGGCTATATTATATATTTCATATAAAGTTTAATTTATTGAATTTAAATACTGTAGAAAAGTAAAGAAATTTAAAGAATTTAATTATATTTTATTCGAAAATATATGATTTTCTCAACATTTCCTATGGATTTCGTAATTTTTCTTCAATCGTCGATTAGGTTTCACGTACTGTAGCTCACAAGTGGGTATTTAAAAACAAACTAATTAATGATATTGACAGATTTTTTTTGAAAGAAACGTGCATAATTATTGTGCATAAAAGTACATAAATGTGAGAAAGAAAAATTAATCGTACTTTATTCTTTCACCGATAGATGGCGACACTAACCGTTTTAGAGTAATTTGATCCAATGATGAAGGATTAAACTGTAATGCATTAATTACTCTCCAATGCCTTTTCTTAGCACATGTTATACTCATATGATATAAAACTTTTATAATTAAATTTTCATATAATATATATAAGAAGCGATTGGTCAGTGTTTTTCTTCATCCCATCTTGGGATCTTAACACAGATGTTTATCTTCCATTTTACTCTGTTTATTTTTCTGCATTACAAATAGTCTCACATGTTTAAATGATAGAAAAACAAAAGATTTAAATTCAGAACGAATAAAGTTTTTGTTTTTTTTTCCTCCAGATATCGGAATAATAATAGATTATATATAAGCCTGTTATTATTCTATATATAGGCTATATCCAATGTATTTTATTTAAAACGTTTTAATATAATTTCATAAACTCTTTTATGAAATTTAATTAAAACATCCTTCCCATAACAATTCTTGTTTCTAATGCATTATAATAGTAAATTTAAAAATTGCAAGTAGTAAATAACAAATTTGAATCAATAAAAGCATTTTAGATTAGATAAATATTTGGTTTTAAAATATAAATATTTATTATATACAAAATGCTATATAAGAATTAAATTTCATATCAGATTTTAATTGAAATTTGTATTTTACTATTGATATTTTAATAAAAAATTTCGAATTGCAAATTGTAAAAAACTAAGCAAAAAGAAATACCTTTTAGTTGAAAATACTTTAGAAAATTATAATTACAATTAGACTACATCGACACAAAACATTAAGAGAAACATCATTAATCTGTTATTAAATTAATAGGTTCTTTATTCAACTTTTTACCGTCAGTTCTCTTGTATTTAATATTTTCCTCCTGGGAAGAATATTAAACGAACAGTATCTGATTGTGACCTTTCACTTACTATATAGCTCCTACTATTATCACTATATAAATAAAACCCTAGCTTACACTCTATTTCTTTTTTTAAACCATAACAAACTGCCTCACACATCCATACTAAAAGTTTATCGAGGAAATTTCTCTGTTATGTCTTTCATAATCCACAGAAGTCAATTTTTCTCGGAATGCCAGCAATTTTAGAAGCAGGATCCCGCCACCAATCAGCAAATTCCTTCTTGCAGTATCCGAGATACGACTCTTTCATTCTGCACTAAACAGTTTCAACAGTAAAATGGTACGGGGTGGATCTACCATTCTCAGTGAGAGGGTGGATAGGTTGTCAAGCGATAATGCAAACCGACCCTACAAAGGAAGAACTAATCACAAGAAGGATAAACATCAGGCGCAATAGTCCGTATTGCTTAAACTTGGATATATATGCATGTAGAAACTCTCCCACTTATCCTGTTGCTTAGCAACCGTACAAGGGATATGAAATTCGATGGGAATACATCGATCCAAGCTTTGATGTAGTAAAGCAACAAAGTTTGTACTGTAAAAATCTTTTCAAATTTCTCTTCCAAATTTACATCATTAGGAATGTCTGATTGTTAAAGGTTTGCATGCGATAACTTCTATTTTTACAATTATCTTAATCGTATTCTGAAAAATGAAGTTCCTACTCCAGAAACTTAATTTATAATCAGATTAAAGGCAGGAAATTGAAACATACACCCCGTCGAGAAGTAACGTTAACGTTTAAATTGCTGCCACGTGAACGGTTTAATTGGAAACACTGATAGAGAAAACTCTTAATACGTAAACATTGATAAATGGGATGCATCATACTATATTTTAGATGTTTCGCAACAGACATCTAAGCAGGTGGTCCACAGATGTATAGAATTTCCTTTTTTAGTTTTCAAATGTTAGTGTTATGAGTGTAATCTTCTCGTGGAAGGTGTAGGGATAATCTTTTTATTTCATTTAAATACTATTTTAGTCTACTGAAGCAAAACTTTTTCAAAATGTTTTCAATTAAAAAGTTAATCGAAATCTATAGATTAATTAATTAATTAAATTAAGAATTCTGCACAAATTTCCTTTTAACCATGAAAATTCTACTTATTAACTTGGAGATTAGTTGAAATTTTATCGTTCAAATTTAAATTTCTGATAATTTTAATAATTCGAAACGCTAATATTTTAAATTAATTATTTCCTTAATGAGAAACTGATTAAATCCATATAATGTTAGAATTTTCGCTCTTGACTTCCTTAAAGTTGCCAAGTTTTAAAGGGATAGAGATCATAAATTTTCCTTGTCCCTCGACGCAAGGCACCAGTCCTTCCTCTGAATAGGCAGAATAATAGTAATTAGAATTGCCCAGAATATATTAAATACTTATAAATTTGACGAAGCAAATTCAAATAACACATTGAATGACAGATTATTTTAAAATTCGATAATTTACAATAAAATTTACATGCATGCATATACCACATGAAGTATTTTTTCTCTTAAAAAAAATAAATCTAAAGGATAGATAATAAGTAAGGATCATTTCCAGGATTATAATATGATTCTGGAAATTTCATAGAACCTGTAGAAAAAAATTAATTCGAATTATCTTATATAAATAATTTTTTAAATTGCTCTTTTCACACAAATGCTGTTATTTAAATATAGGGCAAGTCTCATAGACTTCTATTCAGTTTTTAAATGACACTCGATTCTAATTTGACTCAACGAACGTAATCGGATCTCTTATCATACACAAATGCACATTATTTTCTCAGTCAAGTTATTCGTGTCTTAATCACCATCTGGTTTAGGTTTAGTTAAATATTTACATGTACTCTTCATCTATCTTTAGAACTTAACAAACCATAATCGACAGCACTGTCTGTACTTTAATCGTTTTCTTATTGAAAAGTTAATCACGTTAGTGGATAAAGCTTAGAAATTGAAAAAAATAAAGTAAAATAAAATAAAGGAAACGGCTTAAAATTCTAAAGCAAAAAATTCGATTTCAACTGGACAATTCTTTGTTTCCCTCTAGAGGTAGATGAGATAAAGAAACTCGTGATATACTCTTCTACAATTATCTACCTGTTCCCAGCGGGTCACAGCCCTCGATTGAACCTCGTTAACTGTGGTGGATTAAAAAAAAAAAAAAGGGAAATACTTTCTTACGTCATCGCGCGAAACTTAAGATGCCTGTAAGGTCGCCGTTGATACGCCGAAATCAGCTGATGTTCTCCCCTCCTCCATCCTGCTCCTGACCCCTAAGCATGACTCAGTGCTTGGGACGACGGGATAGCTGTTCTCTCTTCCCCAGTTCTGTTTGACTCGCAATACAACACAAGCTCGAGCTGACAAAGGAAAGCTTTGTTGTCGCATAAGGTGAGATGGCTTGTTTGTTTTTTTCTTATTGGACGCTACATCCAAGTAGTTTGTAAATCTTATTAATCTTTGTCTGTATCGAATCAAATTATACTTTACATTTGCTGACATATACTTTTTCTCTCCCTTTCTTATAGATAAGGTCATAAAGTTATTTAGTTTTACTGATTGCTTTCGAAATATTTTATTCTCATTTAATAAATTAATGTCATTTGTATACCTGCTGTGTTTTTTTTTTCAATACAACTGAATGTTTAAGCTTTAAACTTCCTTTTAGAACGAGCTTTTATTTACTTAAAACGAACAAAATTAACTAATGTGAATTGAAATGTGTGTTTTATTTAAAATATTCTAAAAATGACTGTGAAAAGCAGAGTGCATTCAACTTCTTTTATATCAGAACTAAATTTCTTCTTCTCCCGAATTGAATTTTAATTGTTTTTCAATTTTTAAAAATAAAGTTTGTATGTTAATATGAGGTTTAATAAGTTTCTTTGATTCGTTGACAAATGTCGTCGAAAACAGCTCATCTGCTTTATGCGCAAATTCAATCGATACAAACTACAAACGAAACCGATCAGGCGTATTTCTTCTCATTAATTGCACCCAATAGTTAATGAAGCATGGCAAGTTGGATCATTGCCAATCTAGGTTCATTCAGTTAGAAAGATCATTCTGTCATTAACAGAGACTTTAATCTGTTTTCTTTGCCATATATTACACGTCGTATAAGATCACTTGTTGATCTCTTCTAAACTACAGTAAAGGTTAAAGAACTGTTAAATATCTCTTACTCCTCACTTTTTATACTGCTTTAACTCGTTTTATTTCCATTTATTTATAGATTCTAAACACATGCAAAATTTCATCATCGATTTTTTTGTGTGTGTGTGTGTCAATTTTCCAAATCCTCCCCTTAACAAGTACTCAACTCGAAGTTTGTCCGTCAGGTTGGGATGTAAATCCTGTTTCCCTAGACGAATGCTATTAGGAGTACAACACTCGTGTCAATTGTCTGCTTCAGACGACTCTCGATCGTTCACTAATTGAGATCATCTCCTTAAGGGGGTCTTGCTGCACAAATCCTGCTTAAAACTCAGGAGATTGAGTGTTTACTTTGTGTAGTCGTTAACTAAGTTTTATAGTTAGTTAAATTGGCGCGTGTTATTGTAGATTAACGTTTGTGATTTTGGCTGTATTGTGGCAAACAACTTTTTATATTAAATCTATCAAACTAAATTAGTTCGTGTTATGTCTGATTACTAATTAATGTAAAATATAATTAATGACTAATTTAAATCTGATTAAAGCGAACGAAATTTAATTTAAGTATAACTTGTATCTAAAATCTGTGTTATTAAACTCGAACTTAATAAACTAGTATACATTATAGTCATTAATATCTAAGGAGATTAATTTGCCAAGATGGAAATTGTAACATCGTAACTATACCAGAAATGTTTTTAAGAAACTAAATATTAAACTATTTTATGTAGAAGTTAAGTGTTTTCCATCGACTGTTTTGTTAAGAAATCAGAACAACTGTGTCCTGGATTGCATAAAAATGAAGTTGTTCTTAGATGGCTGCCTGCTCAAGTTCTCAAGGTCGCCATCTCTACAGGAAATGTGCATCTTAAACACGAAAAGAAAATCTAGTACAAAAATTATAGTCTATTTTTTTTGTTTCTGTCAAACTTCCATCTTAATTAGGACATTAACTTCAAAGTTTAAAATTACAAATGTAGATGTTCAGTTAAAATTATCGTCAGTTATTATTATTATTATTATTTTTCGCATGACACATATAACATAGGATTTACCTCATCATTCTAAGAACATAAAAAATTAAACAATGAATAAAGTTTGAAGATGATACGATGACTTGTGACAGTTGCCTAAGGAGCCCACTAATGTATTAGATGCTTCGCGTGTACTCTTAATCGCATTCCGTTTGAAAGGAAGGTTAAGCTTTCGATCACATTTAATGGAACTCGCTTAAAATTTAACATTGCTTCTTTCTCGTATCGATCCCCTGTTAAGCATAACAGAAATTCTCTTCGCCAGAGCTTAAAGAGAAACAATTAAAAATGTGTCTTAAAATATTTTCCAGAGACATCTTTCGAACGTAACCATTTCCTTCGCTGGCCTCCTCGTCTGTCATATTTATAGATTGTTTTGAATGCCATTACACAGCTTCCTGAATCGTCTGGGTTGTGTCAGTGTTAAATCACTCTATAGGTCATATCAGCCAGAGCTGCACAACGTCCTGCTACAATATCGGACTGTATGAGCGTTGACCCTGAAGTACTATTGGCCCCTCCTACATAAAATGATATTTCAACGCTTTCTTTCAAGCCATCTTTGTATAAAAAGATCTAAATGATTGAGTGTGAGAAGTCTTTCCTTATTATTTAAACTGAACTAAAACATCTATTTAAGAGCATCACGAATTCGTTATGATATAGAACTTCTATTTCTAGATTGAAGCACCACAGAAGGCGGGCAAATGATTTTTTTTTTTGTTTTTTTTAATAATAAACAATTACTAATAGGACTAAACTGTGCTTGTACTTTAACCTAACTTGTTTGAAATCAAAATTTTCTCTTGCTTTGCATTCATATTTTGATATTTTTAATGATGTTAACAGAAAACTAAACACCACATCTTTCTAGTTCAGTAATGGGTATGAAGGGAGGAAATTTGGATATCAGTTGGGTGTATCCCGTTTTGCTAGAGCAGTTTCTGTAGACAAACCCAGTCTCTGTCCTAGAAAACTGACATTTCCTTTCCCCATTTAGAGCCTATCGCATAATGATAGTTAGCAATAATCGTGAAGGTGAGTATTTTTATTGTTTTCATCCCAAGTGGCCTTCGTTCTCAATTAATCGTCAAGTGGTTTATTGCAACTTGAGCAATTAATCTATCGAGAAAAGTTGAGGTCAGATGAACGGATAAAGCTTCCTTTCATTCCGAAATATATTTTATTATAACCTTCGAAAGAGGTGGAATCAGTCGTTGAAGTTCTTGGTATGTCAAAAAAAATAATACAGAAATGAAAAAAAAATTAACACATGCCATTAAATACGACATATTAAGTTAAAGAATAATGTTACTTTCGTAACGAGGAGTTTAATATAATTCCACTACTATATATATATGATAACAGATTATTGTGTTGAATGAAACAAACCACTTTTATCCAACTATGAGGATAAGAATTGTTGTTGTTGTTGATGATAAGGAAAAAAAATGGCACGCCTTCAATGAATGAATCAATCATCAGTTATCCTCCTTTTTTTTAATCTTGCAGGAACATCCGGTGTAGCCTGTAAGCCGCCTCAGTCATCAAACTGCAATTCAAGACCGGCTTCATTTATTCCACAGCCTAGAGGACAGAGGGATCGAGCTGCTACCACTCTCAGGTCAGTTTGATCATTTTTATAATTAATAAGCTGCGTGCTGTCATTCAAGTGACTGTAATTTGTTAAGCAGCACAAATATTTCCAAGTTAGAATGAGTTTCAATTTTGATCGGATCGATACACTCAAACTTCATTTGTCACACTTCTAAACGAGTGGCTATTAACACGTGACTCATGTTAGCGAGTAGAAGTGACTGGCCAATAATTAAAGTTTTGATAAGATTTGATTCAGTTTTTACGTTCAAACAAGTTTACATTTGTCATTTCACTCAGTAATTTCACTCTTCTAAATGTAATTAATTATAATTAGATGAGGTAACGCTTTGTTTTTGTTTCTTTCTGGGGGAACTTTTTAGTGATTGTTAATGTTTAATCGTTGAATTATCTTAAAAACAGACTGATAAATATCATAACAAATGACTCACGCGATGGTGTAAATAAACTTTTGCTGTGTTCAAACTGTAGTAAATTCACAAAATCTATTTATTTACTGATATTATTCTGTTGTTGAGGTGCTTTTATGTGAAATATTTTTTTTTTAAAAAAATGCCTAAAGTGGATTAAAATTAATTCGATTTTTTGTTTCCCGTTTCTATTAGCAATAGATTCGCTATTTAGTCACATAATTTCAATTATTCTAGATTATAACATGCATAAAAAATCAGTTTCTTTTGGTTCAAATTTCGAATTTATCAGCTATTCAAAATTTACAATTAATTTAATGTAAATGCTTATAGGCAAATATATTATTATAATGTGTATTATTAAATTATACGTGTTTTAATAATTAAAAGGAATATTATCTTTTAAGATTCATTTTTATTGCATTTTAAGTTTTTAAATGAATTTTTATTTGTTAGTAAAATACTTACTAAAATATATTTTAGGTTAAGTACGAATAGAATAAATTTTTAAATGTACGTGAAAAGTGAATTAGCAGAGATGATCGAATGTTCTCTGTCACATGATTCTAGTAGCTGTATTGCAGATAACATCTAACGATTCTAGAAAAGCGAGAAAAGCTCGTATGCTGATGATCCAGATTTATTCTTCAGAGAATATTTACATAAAATTCTTATCTGATTTATTAGTACGTTAGTCACAAACCAAATGATAATTTTGATTTATTTGTCTAGACCTCCGACTTCATCTAACTCGATTCAATCTGGAAAACAAATTCCAGCAGCGAATAAAACGTCATCGGGGGAGAATAAAGTTTCGCACAATTCCATGTTCGACAAGTTTAAGTTATTTAATTCTAAAGATAAAGCTGGAACCAAAGGTATGTTTGCATTTCTGATAAATACATTGTTTAACTAGTTGTTTGAGTAATGTCTGAATTTTCTTAGCTAATCCGGTCTCAAAACGTACAAGCAGTAGCAGCGGCATCAGTTCGGCGCAGAGCGAGAGAAGTGATTCTTCTACCAGCCTGTGTACGGATAACAAAACAGCAGCAGGCAATAACGTACGACCCACTGTACGCAATGGCCCAAAGAAGAATACAGTTGTTAAGACAGCAGTAGCCCCTTCCAAAGCCACTACTAGTCAAGGTACAGTACTATTTTCTACCCTCTCTCTGTCACGCAGATATATAAGTTCCAAAAGCAACTTTGTTAACTACCGTATCACTTATTTTTAGTTACGAAAAGCGAACCAAAGAAGCAAGAATCGCAATTGACGACAGATGAGAAACAGAAATTGCAACAAAGCAGAAAGTCGTTCAACATAAAAAAAAGTGCACCCATCGAAGAAAAATCGAACAAACCGGAAGAAGTAAATAAAGTGGAGACCAGCGCATCTAGGGATCAAGACGATGGCAACGAGAAAGAAACAAAAAGCAATACGTCTGATGCACTCCACAAAGATATATCAAGCAGCTGTTTAGACAATAATAAATCATCGATCAGTCAGCCCAATAACTCAATCCATTTGTCAAAGTTTGCACCGGCTATCCAGCATTGCACCGCATCCCATCAGTCAAAAGTATCGACTAACCAATCTGTGGGCGCACAAAGTAAAACTCCACACAATAAAGAAGGAAGTGAACAGAATGACAAGAAGTGCACACAAGATAAGACGGATCCCCCTTCTAAAACTTGTGAAACCCATCCAGTGATTAATTCTGCAACTATGTCGACGGCTGGGAGTCACCTACCCAAACCTACTGCTGCTGTTAAGGGGACTAGTAAGACACCATCGAAACTGCAAAACAACCAAGATATTTATGTCCCTGTTCACATCTCCGCTCCAGAGATCCAACCGGAGGTCAAACTGAGTAAGAGTTGTCCTCGCAACGAGAGCATAAGTGTAGCCATGGTGTCTCCAATTTTAAACAGCAAAAACGATAGTTTAAAACTGGAGACAGCATTCGACAATACCGACAAGATTATCAGCTCTTCCAACAAGATGAATGAGACCACTCTAGCTGAAGAAGCGGAAGACATAGTGCTGAATATCAAACCCATGCAACCCATCATTCGATCTTCCGCTTACGGTTACATGAGAAGTCTCAGCCCCCTGACTGGCAGGCTGAGATTTCAAACGGAGTTGAATGGTGGAAGAATTGGTTTCGGCAAACAGATATTTTCCGACACCAACCGGGTGTACAACATGAAGAAATCGATTCTGGGAGGTGGGGGATTGTTAGAGGCAGATTACCTCACTGATCTGGATCATGTTGACTTATCGGCGGGTTACATGAGCGATGGTGAGATTCTACGCCCAGGGGCCATTTGCCATCTCGATGATATCGCTAGCGGATATTTGAGCGAAGGAGGCAGCCAACCGTTGTACACGAAAAGGAATACTAATAGAAGTAAGGATCTCAATGGCAGTCAGCAAACCAGCATTTTTCAGGAAGAAAGGTAAGTACATAATTATCTTTATACAATTTTGCACCTGCAAGAGTAAAAAATAGTTTGAAAAACTACCTAAATATCATTTCCTCTTCATATATTTCCAAGGCAACAGCAAGAAAAAAAACTTTATTATAATCATTTTAATAAGATGTGATTTCGCCTTGCAAAAAGTTACGGTTTATCTTAAGATAATCAACTTTGAACATGCCATGACTATTACATGTGCATATATAAATATGAAATTACAGTACTGTATTAGTTCAAATGAAATTCCGTTTGCTAAAGTGTTTTAAATTAGATTACATTTTCATGGAAAATTTTGTTAAATTTAAAACAGAACTCTTCAAAAAATTAAGATGCGAAGAGCATCGCTAGCTACGTGATATTTTATCAAAATTATTTTGAGGAAGTCTAATAAATTGAGGATAATATCCTTGTCGAGGTCAAAAACCATACTGTTAACGCGTTATCCTTATAGATAATCGCTGTTTGTCCCTGACGGATAATAAGATGCGTAATTGTCCGAGCTAAATATAAAACTGTTCTCGAATACAATGTCTATAAATAAATAGTCAAAGAATCGACTTTTTAAACGCTTTATTATTATTTTTTTTTATTTTGTATCATTTACAGTAAATTGATTGTAGGAGGTTAAGCGAGCTCTCTATAATCGATAGATAAACGAAATCCAATAAAACTACTATTCGTTCGTATACGTGTAAGGATGTTTTACTAACATAAAATGGTTTTTGAAAACTTGGGATCTTTAAGAGGAGATGATGAGCTTTTTATCGGCCATTGATCCTAGTTGAATGCTGTAGAATTAATGGAGGTGACAGTTCGCGCTTTAAAAAACATTACAGATGACATTTTGGACCTTAAACTTTCTTTTAACTTTAACCTTTTATTGATTGAATTAAATCAGAAGTTTTTAAGAGATAACTTCGACGTGACGGGAATTGATCGATCGATTAATTAATTTTTTTTTTTTCTATTTTTTTCAGAAATAAATCCTCTATGCAGAATTCAATTAAATTCGGGTGAGTTCTTGAAATAAAAAAAAATTAACAGTGATATTTCGCGCAAAAAAAACAAATATATTTTGTTATTTGTATTTAATACAAATGGTTTAGAGTGAAATTAAAGCTAATTTAATATCTTTTATAACTCGACAATTTTCGTTTGAGGAATTTTATTAAAAATGAGATTAAACTAAAATTATTTAAAATTCAATGTTCTAAAAAATGTGCAATTACTTTCTTTCATTGCATTTTTTATATTGTTGAAATTAATATTAAAATTTGCTACAAACTGCTTGATAATTTCATTCTAGACTACAATATTTAGAGGAGTTTTATAATAATCATAAAAAAAAAAATTTAATCAGAAATGAAAACTTTGTATACTTCTAATCATGTTTTACGGATATCCAAATAAATATTGTAAATCCACCCTGTTAATAATCGTAATCGCAACAGCTCATAAATTATTATCAACGCAACGTGGTTAATTATCTCGTTCATGTTCCACAGAACGATTTTCAAAGTTTTATAGTTAGTAACGCGTGACGATTTCCTACTTAAAAAGTCGCACATGAATAAATGATAAATTCATCGTGTACTATTACAGAATGTGCGAAACAATAGAATAGTAAGGCATCATCAAGCTTCCACCTTCTAATTATGTTATAAAAGTATTATGAAAGTTTCGTGTTTCTAGTTAGAGTTAAGAAAATATTCCACTCTCACAGTTATCAATTGTTGTCATCTGTATAGGCACTGGCAGACTACGACACGCTATTGTTCGTGACATGCACAATTTTTTTCTGCTTGACTATAGGAAACATAATGACTAGACTATTTTTTTTTTTTTAAATCGGTATTTTTAGAAACAAAGTTTCTTTAGGTAAAATCGAAGGTATCTTTCTTAATGGGGTGTGCTCGAAGCATCATTTAAAATACTTCAAGCAATGTCATAAAAAAATAATCATTACATGCGAAACAACTTTCTCTTAAAACTCTTTGCTTTGTAATTTCAGATAATTACACAAGAAAAACAAGTTTTAAAGATAGCAATGCTCTTCTTCACATTATCTGATGTAAAGAAAAACACATCAAAGGGAAGTTCCAATGGCATTTCCACTTACCAGAAATCGATGAAGACTAAAATTAGGCGATAGAAACAATTTAATTGATAATTTCACGAGTAGAAATTCTATATCCAATTTTCAGAACACTCCACCGCTGTGACAAATCGCATTTCTTTTGTGTATGGATTGCCGCCATTTATCGATAAAACGATCTGCAGGGTTTTAAATTAGAGAAGATGGCGGTATTGTTGGTCGACTGGCTTAGTCTAGTCTCGAACAGTTTCTTTTCTGTCTGTGTCAGTTTGTTATCCAGTTCATTTATTACATCGGCTTACTGCTTCTCCTAATATAGCCACGAACGACTTGAAGACAGTTGTTAAAAACTTCTCTTGATTAGTTTTAAAAGTAATTAGAAAACTTTATCGGTTTGGATTTGAAGTTTTCAATGTTTTAAAATAAAACTCCTATTTCAGGTTGTTTCTTTTATTGGCCTGTTTTATAGCAACGTTGTCATATTCCACTTTGGGAAAAATAATTTTAAACAGTTTAAATGTTAAATGATTTTGTAATTTCATAATAAAGTATTAGAATCGTTGTGTGTGTTCGTAAATTCGATTTAAAACAAGAAAAGTAAGGCGTTTGTTTTAATTACACATACAAAAAAAAGATTCTTTTTTAAAGAAAATCACCTGTTTTATGTTATTTAATACAGTTTTTTCTAATAGTTTGCTATATAAAAACAACTAAATTATTATCATAATAGTATGTTTTTCTAATGTAATATATATTATATTAGTCTATACTTAAATATCTCTGTTTATATATAAAATATGAATTATATTTTAGAATCTAATTTTTATTCTTACACATAATATGCATAAAATTATGATCTTTTTTAACTTATTCCACACATTAGAGGTTTAAAAAATTATAAATAGATTATACACAAAAATTTTCCTTATGAGTAGTGTAGTGCAGTGAATATCTATCGGCTTTACAAAATTTGAATATTAGATTTTATTCTATGCATTTATTTCTATTATATTCTATATTCAATATGTCATATCATATATTAAATAAATTTGATCTACTGCATTATCTAAGTAAATAACATAAATCATACCAGCTTAACGCATAAATAATTCTATCTTAAGAAAGGTTATAGAAGGGGAAAAAAGAATGAAAAAAATCTAACCACACTTATTTCTTAGGATTGCACCTGTAGCTGTTACTAACTTTTACGAAAAAAAAAGGCAATAAAACTCGATCTATATGATTTGTTTCCATCGTAGAAAGAATGGAAATGGTGCATTTCAGATGCATTTTCATATGCGTTTTGCAGTTGCAATCGATTCCTCCATCCCCTATGCCCATTAAACAGACTGAAATATAGCAGAAGTCTAGAGACTAACAGGATGAAGTAAAATATTTCTCACACAAAAGGCCAGCATGAAAGATGTTGCAATGCGTGAGCAGTCGCTTTAGAAAGTGAAACAGTAGTAAGTCTCTATCTAGAAAATAAAACTAATTTAAATGCAGGGTCCTTTCACAAAGAGCATTATGCGGGACTTAACATAAAGGAGCTTTGTGAAGAAAAGAATTCGCTAATGCCTCTAACTAATCATAACTTTTCACTTTTTTTTTATTATTAACGAAACTAATTTTTTTATTTTAAACAAATCGACGTAAAGAATAAACTTGAAACTTCACAGAAACATTATAATTGGATTGGGTGAAACATTAAAACCTTCCCTTCGCTATGTTTAATGAATTGATCAATAGAGGCCAGCTACAATTGCAGAAGGTGATGCTCGCTCCCCTCATCTGCCGCCATAGATGGTACATCCCAATCGATACAGTGTGAGTAGCCCGAAATCGCTTGTTTTGTCTGGAGGTGTGTCTTTTGCACAGCCATGCACCGCTCTAAACACCGCGAAACGCGTCACTGGTATGTCAGGTAAGATCTTATAAAGAAATCAGATCTTTTCTGTGTTACTTTTGTGAAGATGTTTACTCTTTCCTGCGAAATTGTCAAATTTCCTCTATCCAACCTTCCTCATGACTTACTTAATCCTGTATTTGCTATGGTTTCTGATCTGTAGCTTCTTGATACTGTAGAAAACATTTGGTTTTATGTAGTTACCTGATAAGTTCATGTTTTACTTTCTATTGAACGGTTCTCGTGTATATTTGTTTTGAAAAAGTTTTATAAAATACGTACTTTACATAAAAAGCTATAATTTATTTTTTCTTTTTCAAACATTGAACTGATTTATTTTGTATATTTTGCAGTTTATAAATTTTGTGATAGATTGATTTAAAGAATTTTACTTTTGGAGAGTTAACTACTCCAGCTTGTTATTTTCTGAATCTCACTACACATTTCCACTGTTTGTATACAAACATTGATTAGCTGCTGGCAGTCTGCCCCTCCGGCTGAAGTTTTAATGAAGTACCGTATTTGATTGTTTGCTCCAATGAACTAATGAAGTACAAGAAAAAAAATTAATGAAATTGCCCATTTAACTTTTGATCTATTTACGATAAAAGTTAATAATATTTTAATTATCTACGATAAGGAAATTATATATTTACTTTATAAAATAAATAAGCAATGCGTGAAAGTTTTCGCTTAAAAACTTGCTTGCATGAAAACGATTTCGATTACCATATTTAATTAACTCTAACCTAAAATCCGCACGGTATACGATGCTATGTAATCTTCTGCTCTAGGGCAATTGTTCGAAAATGAATGTCCAAAATTAAATTAGCAGAGTGTCTCAGAAGCTGAATAAATAATTCAAAATATTCTCAGCACTAAATGCTGTTTATATTAATTTAAACTGTCATCTAGAATTTAGTTAATTCTCTAGCCACCTTTCAGGTCTCGTGTAAATTATAACAGTAGATTATTTATAATATAAAGTAAAAATAAATGGTCACGTCAGTGGAAGCATAAATGACATTCAAGAAAGTTATACAGAAACAGTCTTTGCACTTTAATCGCAGCGATAAATCAACTATAAATCTTTAGGGATATCGATATACTCTAACAAAACTTATTTATATAACTTATTCGTGCTTGTGTTTTTTCTCAAACATAGTTTCTACACGTTACTAAAATGAAAAAGAAAAGACCTGTACATTATATTATGACTACGACAGATTAATGTATCTTATTTTGTAGTGTATATTAATCGTGTAATAGGATTAAATAGATTTTGTATTGTGGACTAAGATTAATTAAATAGAAACTATAATTTATGCCATATAGTTACTTATATTTATTATTATATAATTTTAATTTATAGCGACATTAATTAAGATTTGTTGTTTTCAGTTTCGAAGATAGTAGTTCACTTAGTAGCGGCATTAGTGATACTGTTGCAGAATTTAGCACCGATGATATTACTAGTTCTTCTATGAGCTCTGATAATCAATTCAACAGCTTGAAGCGTACTCCTCACACACAGACGACCTGCAAATTGTCGCTGCCATCATCAAACGACAAGAATCACTTGGGATCTAAATCCATCAACGGTACCAATGATAGCGGAAGCAAAAATCGATCTAATATTAAGAAAACAGA
Organism: Centruroides sculpturatus; assembly: GCF_000671375.1. Lineage (NCBI taxonomy): Eukaryota > Metazoa > Arthropoda > Arachnida > Scorpiones > Buthidae > Centruroides > Centruroides sculpturatus. The sequence continues at coordinate 241,481 of NW_019385283.1, forward strand.
CAGTTCTATGCAAACCGAATCCAGTGCCTTTCATCATAATTCCACGTCGACTGCATGGAAGAAGCATCACGATCAAACAAACAGACTGGAAAACAAGTGCGAGTCGGAAAAATGCAAAATAGAAAACGAGAAAAGAGAAAAGAAAGGATCGAGCACTAGTTCATCTAAGAAAAATACTAGCAGCGACTCGCATAAATCTCGACATAAGTCATCTAAATCAGATGAAAGCAAACATAAAGCTGCAGAAACCGATTGTCCAAATGAAAAATCCTCACGCAGTAATAAAAATATCTGTAACGATACCGGTCATCTTAAAAATAATGATGGTAAAAAAGTCTTGTCATCACGGGCAGCTACGCCAAACGTGGCATCAGTTACTAAACGCTCTACAGTTGTGCATCCCAGTAATCCTTGCAGCAATATGAAATCGAATAGTACAAAATTATCAATAGGGAATCCGAATTGCAAAAAAATTCTTGAGAAATGTTCTGATAATTTGAGAATGTGTGATTCTGCAGAAACTACAAACGATCCACCATCCATTATGATGTTTCAGAGATGCGGGACGGTTCCAGGATGTTCTAACAGTAGAGCATCTTTGGACATAAAAGGAAAATTAAAAGTTAGTGCCANGATATATATATATATATGCTTATATCTAAAATTAATCAGATGGGTTTTTTGTTTTTTTTTCCTGTGGACAAACGATCCATTTCTAGAAGTTCTCTCCCCTTGCTTTTAATTTTGCAAAGTCTGGACATTAACCCGAAGTTGAAAAACTGAAAATGTCATCATTAGAGAGCGCGGGAAAACGCAAAAAAATCAAAAGATAAGCTAAAGGGGGTCATCGCTATCGCTAGTTGCAAACCCAGTATCGTTCAGATCGAATTGCTAGCAGCAGGTGGACAGTTTCAGATGTTTAAAAGAGCAATTCAGATAATTGTGATGCAAATTTGTCTTTTTCACTCTTTCATTTTTCTTTCGTAGAAGGTAATGCGATGATGTTTCACTTAATTAAAGCGATCTTTTACTTATTTAACATGTTTGAATACAGTGTGTGCCTTGCACATAAATCTCCCATTCATCCTTTCAGACTAATGCAATCGGAGATGAAGAAAAAGATGTAGTTTTTTTCCCTTCCTCTCTCTCTCTCTTTCGTATCGTGTCTAATTTTAAGGATGGAAAATTGCGTAAGTGGTCTTAATGCTGTTGTTGAATTTAAGTAGTCTCACTCGTTTAAAAGAAATTACTATTATTATTATTTGATTTGTTGCTCTCTAGATTAATTTCTTTCAATATTATTTAAACTAAAATTTTTATACTATTCTTTTGACCTTGAAGAATTATATTATGTCTATTCATAAAGAAGCTGAGTTGCTTAATTACTGTAATTTTACTTAAAAATGACCTCTTTTTATCATATGTATCATTCTCAGAATTAGTTTTGTTAGAACATTTTGTACTAAATAACGTTTTGTACTAATTGCTTGCCCGTTTTCAAAGTCCACCAGGAAAAAATTAGACAGAAAATAAAGGAAACAAGGAAAAATATGCTGTATATTTATATTATAAAATATAGTATTATATAATCAGAGAGATCATACTAAATAATATATGCTATCATTCTTTAACGTGTATCCATAATTAAGATTGATTACATTATAGTTCAATTACAGTNATTGTTGTCCTTAATATGCCTTTTTTTTTTTAGGATTCAGAACTGAATGAGTTGAGGAGTACCATTGAAGCATTGAAGAAACAGAGTGCGGAAGCCGGATTGACAAAGATGGCCCTGCAATCCATGCAGGCAGTCCAGCGAAGTACGGGTGTTCCTAACTTAGTTCGCCGTCACACATTTAACACTACTAAGGATACTGGTATGATGTCGACTAACACTAAAGCAAACCTCGAAGTGGCCGCTAATTCGTCATATTTCTGCATCGAGCTATTTGCTTTGGAGGCCTTTAGAGCAGTTTCTAAATAGTTTTTTCTATGCATGTTAAATGGCGGAATGAAAGCCGAAAAAAAATCTGATTTAAACTAATTGTTATTTTTATTGTTGTTTGTTTTTTTTTTGCATTTGTTTACCGCTCACGTAATGTGGCTATGTAGTAATAATTTTCATTTCTATTCTATCGCTTTGTTTCTACCCGATTGTCAGTCGGCTTGTGTTAAAATATCAAACACAACAACAATATAACAGAAACATATTTTGATCCAGAGATGAATTACGATTTTAAACATTATTGTTTCATTTCAGCACTTCAGGAGAGCAGAATATCGCGCCAATTTTCTACGGAATCGATGTCGAGTGCTAATTCTCTATCTAGCACATCAATCAAGAATGCCGAATCAAATTCAGCAAAGAAGAAGAAGAAAAAGAGCTGGGTGAGTGTAAAATTTAATCATTCGGTATCAAGTGTAACTTTCAATTTAATGCCAGAATTAACATTTTGTAACGATTTCATTATTTGAAATGGGCTACTAAAAAGAGAGAAAAAAAAAATGCAATTTAAGGAAACTGTAATAACGATTCTGAAAGTCATTTAAGCACTTTAAAAATTTGACCCTGTTCATTTTCTAATCTAGTGTTATAATATAATACTATTTCTTTTCTAGTCTCTTGAGAGTTTGTCCACTCCACTTCAGATCATCGATCCACATCCTTTCAGTTCTCCCTCCTATATTAGCTCTAGCTTATTTCAAGCTATTCGATGTAATATAATCTCTTGTTGAGTTTCCATGTCTTTTTTAGCTACATAATATTATTTTGTTTGGTGACCCAACTAGTTGAAATGTAATAGTTTTAAGTTTTAAACATGCATATTATTTTTTAGTAAATGTATCCTTAGAATAAAACAAATTTTACGTAAAAGAAAGATCGCGAGAACTAATATAATTCTTTTTCTAAGATGTTTCCTTTTATATATTTCGCTCGAATTTCTTTCACTTTGACTCTCAGCTGCTCTTAAGTATATTCAAAGAAGTTTCCATGAATTCCAAAAATACAATATATATCATATTCTTAACTTTACGTACATTTTAAAACATGTTTTTGCTCTTAAGCAAATATAATAAATGGCAATGTCTTCGGGATTGACTCCAATTTCACATTACTAATGCATGTAACTCTATTATTATTATTTAAAACAACTGGCATTAAAGACACGAAAAAGTTCTAGGAATAGAATGAGTTATGCTTTGTGAATAGGTTTAATTTTCTGATTTATTGATGATAGTACTTTTTAAATTGTAAATAAACTGTATCGAACATAAACATTCAAATCATGCGTATTGCAACATTGATTCTTAATTACCGAAATTTAACAATCCTCACTTTTTTTTTGAATTTCAGTTTAAAAGTTCGTTCAGTCGAGCCTTTTCTAGAAGCAAAAAGAATAAAAATGGTTCAGTATCCGATGTAGAAGATACGCGACAATTTCAGTCTGATTCCTCCACACCAAATTCTCCACTTCTGGGATCCTGCCATCATCTAAGCAATGGAAACATAGCGCAAAGTTTGAAATTATCCCATTCGTCATCGGCGTAAATATCGATATTATAAATTATGAATGAATTGTTTTTTTTTTAACACGCTTTATAAATAAAAGAATTTTATTTTTCTCAGAATTTATGATAAAGATGACGAGCCGGCTCCTGAAATTGTGGTGGAGCTTAAAAAACAATTGCGCGAGAAAGATCTAGTATTGACGGATATACGATTGGAAGCCCTGACCTCGGCCCATCAGTTAGAAGGTCTTAAAGACACAGTCAACAAAATGAGAGTAAGTGACTGATGACTTAGTTTAAAGATTAAAAGCAATCGATAACAATAATTTGATTCGTTCAATTTAGGCCGAGATGATGAATCTAAAGCAGGACAATGACAGATTACAGCAGATAGTGTCTTCTAAATCTCTAGCATCTTCCCAAGGTTCGTTAGAAAACAATGCAGAAAACATCGAGAAGAGATTATCTGGTCAAATCGATCCTTCCATTATAGGTAAAATTATATCGTGATAGATACTTTATATAAGATGTATTTTATGTTGAATTCTGCAAGATTTTAACTGTCAAAATTTCTAACAGATCTGCAAACTAAAGATAACCACGATGGGAAGAGGATAACCATCTCGGTATTTCTGGGAAGTCACGGTGATTACGTAAAATATATTAGTCATACTAAGGTAAGAAAACTTCTTTGACTCCAGTGCAGATTAAAAATAGAAGTAACAAAATATCACAAAAGTAATAATCATATCCAAAAGCATGATTAATCTGTGTTAGGTATGCGTTTAAAACAAATGTATGATACACGTATTTACTTACGTTTACTCATGCACACAACAAAAGGAAATACTAATTGTTTGAGAAATTTTTTGAAGTTAAATGGCCGGTTTTGCTTTTATTTATTGGAAAGACTGATTAAAATATTTAACTTTGACTGAGTTGAATATTTTGTTCTTTTGAAGGAAACTTTAATTGGATCAATATTTGTCAGCAATAAAACCAAATGGGATCTCCTTGACAGTATGGTCAAACAGGCATTTAAAGTATGTATTAAATTTTTATATTCCAAAGTAATGATACTTACTAAAATATGAAAAAAAAACATTTAATTATTCTAATATATTTTACCCCAGGAATATATTTTCCAAATCGATCCCGTATCTACTCTTGGTTTAAGTTCAGAAAGCATCCATAGTTATCATATCGGAGAAATTACTAGATCAAAAGGTAAGTGGATATTAGGAGAATGCTTTATTTGTTTAATTTAGCAAGTAATTCGCTATTATTATATATTTTCAAATATTACATCGTAGTTAAATGTACCGTACATCATTGATCTTAGTCTGATGCATACTTCTATTTAGTTTATCAGACTATAGTTTACACTGCTAGAACAAATAATGGGAATTTATGTACGCTATTTGTTGTAAATGATAATGACTCTCTCCTCTCTCTCTCTCTATATATATATATATATATACATTACAGAGTTTAATCGAGGAAATATAATGAATAAAAAGTGTTCTATTACTCAAACAGGCAAACGTCATCTTGCCATATCTTATTTTTTTCACGTTTACAACTAATAATGTTCCATGCCACTATCTTTATTAGACTATGATTAAACATTTCGAGGTGAGGTATTACCAAATTTATCAATGAATGTGATTCTCTCATATTTATTATAGATGTAAAAATATATAGGCTTAAACATTTTAAAACTTTTTCTTTGTAATGAGTTTACTTCCTCATTTATTCTTAGATTAATGTAGTCATAATCACCATTTTATATTGGAAAAATTCAAAAAATATAATATTAAATCATACTCTCTTCTGTAATACAGTTATTCCAATTTAACAAAATCCTTTTTGAATGCAAGTTTAAACTCAAAATCATGTTTTTGTTTTTTTAAAAAAATATCTATTATATCAAGAAAAAAAATTATATTTCTATAGTTAATAAACGCATTTAATAACGTATAATGACTGAATTTTTAATTTTAAAGAGAGAAAAATATATTAAAGAAAATGACAGAAAAATAAAGAAAAACACACAACAAAACCAGTAATGGAACGTTTTATTAAAGAAAAATACGTTCAACTATGATAGATTCAGGCATAACTTTAAGTATTTTTGCTAAAGCTATTATTTTCGAAGGTAAAATATTCATTGATGATAACATTAACAGTTTTTCTATTTATATCTTACTAAAGATTTGAAATTCACTACTTAAAAGTTCATTGTAAAGGAACATGCTTAAACATTAACGGATTGTGAGAAAGACAGTCCTTTACAGTTTTAGAGCCACTTCTGATTCCCTCCCACTTTTATGTACAATGATGTACTTTTAGAAAACCAATAACGTAACTAGATACAATGTAAAAGGGGACCGTAGAGAGCAGTTCCTGCAAGAGTATCTGTCACTTTTAGTTAAATGTTACTTGGCAGCTTCCAATAATGTTTTAAAAAATACCTTCAGACATTTAAAAATATATTTTATTTCAATATGATAATGTTATAAATCTAAAGGAACACAGATCTATTTTCTAGATTCTGCTCTGCTTTTAAATTCTTTAAAATAGAGGAAATAATAACTATTATTATTATTATTTAATCATAAAGAAGTATAAAGGTTCACCCACAAGAAAAAGACACGCCCTGTTCTGCTAATCGTTAATGGGTAATAGATATATAACATAGACCTACACAAAACATCATGACAAATTTACAACATAGAATTGCAGTTGCAAAAGTAGTACAGAATAGATAGCGAGAAGGAAGGGGGAAAATATATTAAATAAATAAATAAATAAAATATCAATATATATATAACTAGATACAAATTACAACAAGTATATAAGAAAAAACAAAAGTACAAAACAATGCAAAATGCAAAACAAGGTACGCCCTAAAGACGGTGAAATGATAGATGAGGCTGTAGATAACTTCCTCTATTTTCTTATTGGTAAGATGTCCATATGCTAGTTTACGTTGGCAGGGCAGTATTTAGGAGAAAACAGAGATCATCCATCGAAAGACAGTCGGTTTTTTTTATTTTTAATTCTATCCTGTGGGCACAAAGAGAGATTGTTTAATCAATCCCATTGTGGGTTCTACCAGGCCCACAATGCTGCAGTCCTGGATCAAGTTAAAATTTAATATGAGTCATCAACATTTTAATAAATTTTCGCTTTTACGTACAGTGATACCTCGACTTACGCGAACTCGGAGTTACGCGATTTTCAAATCTCGTCGATTCGTCTTTTGTTTGAGCGCCACGCAACTCTTGATTAATAATTCTTTCCACACTATTGTTCAACTTACATGTTCGGACGTGTCGTGCGGAATCGATACATAGCTACAATTTATTTTGTGTTATTTATTTCTGTGTTTGTTATATCTACGGAGACTCGAGAGACTATGTGATGATTTCTTGTAACAAAGAACGAATCAAAAGACGAGATAAGATTAACGAGAACATTTATTAGCTTACATACATCCCACTTGGATTTTACACACATTGAGAAATTATACCCCGACTTACGCGAATTCGACTTACGCGGTTATCGCTCGGTCCCACCTATCGCGTAAGTTCGGGGTATTACTGTACAGTACATAATGGATTATAACTAATATACGTAAATTACCATGTCGTTAGTTAACTCCACAATTAAATTATTTTAGCTTTTTGTATTATTAACTTTTTCATTATGAATGGGGACCCGAAACCTAAAACCCTCCATGGTTACGCCAGTATGGCAAACTCTTCCCTTTTAATACGCATATGATAGTCCGTGAACTTCCTGTCATTGAAATAACTAAAGTTCTACAAATATTTTCTGATAGTTTTATTCCCATGATTAGTAAGTACACTTATAAGAACGAATTCGTTTGGCACTATATAACTAAAAAGAATCCACGTAGACAATATACAGCTTCCTTTATACTCCACCGTGACAAATGATGTGCTTTTCTCAAGCACATCATTGTTCACGATGATGTACACGCAATTAATGAATGATGACCCCAAAGGGCAAATTGATGATTTAGACAATAATGATTTGTCTACCAGATTTACAGCCCTTCGGCTAGATCGTTCTCAAATGCTTATACAACACTACATAAATTTAAAAGACCCGAAAAATTTTTCTCCAGGCTATAAACGTGTAGTTCTTAAAGAAAGTAAGACAAAAACAACCATCTTGTACTCAACAATCATTAAATCCTAACTTAAATATGTCCAAATCAATTACATGTTTTAAAAAAGTTACAGTATATTGGTTTAAATTAATAAAAACACAAAAAAAAGAGAAAAATTGGACAGCAGAATGTTCTGGGCCGATGAATGGCAGAAGTCATTCGTCGATCTAGAATTTGTATACAGCGAAGAAAAAAAATTAACCTAAATCAATTGGTCCCGATGGTTGTTATTATTGGCACGATCTTAGAATAGAACCTGAGATATTTTTCAAACGTGAATTTGGAGGAGATTCTGTAATAGTGTGAGCAGCATTTAGCTAGAATAGTACATCGCCTGTAACGTAGTCTTTTATTACAGGACGAATGGACGTTCACGTCTACCTACTAATAAGTTCTATCTGGTAAACAGTACGAAAGAACGGTTTAGTAAGCATATACTAACTCTTAAGTGTTTATTATTTGGATACGCATTATTAATAATTATATACATTTAATTAAATATAATTATAATATTCGGGACATAATTATGACTGTTTAAAATTAATTTGCAGATAATAACTTACCTGAACTATTACCTTGCGGTTACTTCGTGGGAGATAATGCACAAATTCACATTGTTTTAAAAGGTAATTCTTTTTAAGATAGTATATATTATTAATTTATAAATCTTATATAAAAATAAAATATACGAAATGCTTCCTTCCAATAGGGGCCAAACAGAATTCAGTCGATGCTTTGGTATTTGAAATGCTTATTCCAAAATTGATAGTACACCGTTACGTTTCATTGTTAACGGATCATCGCAGGATAATACTTTGTGGTCCTAGTGGTACAGGAAAAACTTACATTGCTCAAAAACTAGCCGAATATTTGGTTCTTAAGTAAGTTCTTTAAGCTACGTTTTTAAAAGTTAAATATATTGCAGTTTAATTTACGTGGTTAAAACATTTTCATTCTAGAAATGGCAAAGAAATGACTGCCGGCGCAGTTGCTACCTTCAGTGTGGATCATAAATCGGCTAAAGAATTAAGACAGTATTTATCGAATATAGCTGAACAATGTGAGAGCAGGTAAGTAGATGAAGGAAGTTAACTCAAATCGATTATCAATTGTTAAATCGTTTCATGCCTCTTTTTCTTCGTATAGTAATGCTGGTGATCTTCCATCTGTGATTATCTTGGACAATTTGCATCATGTCGGATCATTAGCCGAAGTTTTCAATGGGTTTTTAAGTGCCAAATACCAGAAATGGTAAGCATAAAATTTTGTGACGAATAAATTACTTTGTTTTAAAACTAATTTTATATTCTTTTTATTTTGGTTTTTAAAATTTTAAATATTTTACTTAGCCCATATATAATTGGAACAATGAATCAAGCGACTTGCTCAACAACAAATCTTCAACTGCATCATAATTTTAGGTACATTTTGAGAGAATTACTTAAGTTCTTTGAGTATTTTTTTTGAATTAAAAATAAAATATATTCTTTCTTTAGGTGGGTGTTATGTGCCAATCACATGGAACCAGTTAAGGGTTTCCTAGGACGATATCTTCGCAAGAGATTGATAGAAGAGGAAGTACAAAAAGGAAAAACTAACGAAGATTTGACGAAAATTATTGAGTGGATGCCTAAAGTTTGGCAACACCTCAACAAATTCTTAGAAACTCATAGTTCCTCCGATGTTACAATAGGTAATTATTTCTTCTTTTTAGTTTTTGTTTAGAAGTTTTCCAGAAATTTTAATAATAGCTAAACTAAACAGAAAAATTTGTAAGACATTTTAAACAAATATATGAATACAAAAAAGCAAAGCAATAATCATTTAAATCTGTAGAATACAACACGCTAATAAATTTGCAATGTTTAGGTCCGCGGTTGTTCCTCTCCTGTCCCATCGACATTTCAAATTCTCAGGTATGGTTCACCGACCTATGGAATTATAGCATTGTTCCGTATCTCTTAGAAGCGGTGCGCGAAGGTTTACAGGTAAGCTTCTCTTTCAGAAAAATTAACGTTTTATGGGAATATTAGTAACACTGTAATTCGATTTAGCTTTACGGAAGAAGAGCACCCTGGGAGGATCCTGCAGACTGGGTCCACATGACCTATCCGTGGCCGCCTCCCTCGGCCGGAGAATGGCCACAACTATTGCGATTAAGGCCGGAAGATGTCGGTTACGATAGTCATCTAGGATCAGGTTTAGGTAACAAGCATCTGCATTCGAACCCCAGCGAAGTGGAGGGCGATCCCTTGGTAGGTTCTACCAGAACAGTTTTTGTGTAATGTAACACTTCGGGAGATAAATTTGTAACAAAAAACAAAATGTGTTACAGCTGAACATGCTGATGCGCCTGCAAGAAGCCGCCACATACTCTAGTCCTCTTTCCAACGACAACGAATGCACGAGATTAGACAACAAAATCCACAAGGAAGAACTGATCAGCGGTGGATTGGAATCCACGCTATAGTGCCTTCTACCCAACAGTATTAAAGAAAAAAAAACATATCTCATAAGAGCTTCCATACCATTGAGGTGCATTGCAGACGAAAACGCTTGCCTCCTCTCCCTGCAATGGGGAGAGTTAATATTTGGCATGTTCTTAAGTTATATTTTTTCATAACTATGGCTTTTTGAGCAATGTTGTCGGGAGCGAATATTTTATATTAAATGGCTGCTAGTGTCGATATTTTAAACACGATATGCTTACATATGGTGCTGTGGAGTTGCCTTTTTTTGTATATCGTTTGTATGAACATTGAGGCGAGTTTCGGCCGGATAATTATACCATTATCCCTGAGCACGAGCTGCCTCGACATTCCGTGATCTTAAAAAAAAGTTTTGATAAAAAAGAATTTATACTTTTGTATTCATGTATATTTTGAAATGCAATTTTGTGCACAGTTTATTCTTACGAAGAGAAACTTTTTTCAAACAATGCAAATTATTTAAATAATACTGTACTTAGTCATTGCCACTTTTGATACATGTAACGTTTTTGATATAGGAGACTAGTATTTATAATTAACGCAGATTGTATAATACTATATATATAACGGTATATAAAAATATGATTTTATATTTGCACTTGCTATTTACTAAGACACCAAAGAATTTGGACAAGCGATATCAGTTGCTTTTCATACACAAACATATGTATTTTTTTCTTTCGTATAGTGAAATTCACGTTTTTTGAAAGTAATCTGTGATGATGTGTCTTTGATGTGTATAAATTTGTAAATAAATACGATGTTTTACGAATAAACAGAATTTATTTAACTGAACCTAACCGAACACAATAATTGCATCATATTCATTTTATCAATTTCCTAAAGAAAAATATTCATCTTCATGCATTTTTCTTAAAACAATACGTTACATTTTTTATATTCACAAAATAATGTACACATATGAAAATTACATAAGTCTGACAAAATCATTTAAAGAAATACTTTATATATAATTATTTCAAATTGATATATTTTTATAGGCTCTACTCTATACATAAGTATAACAGTAATATAGTAATTTCAGTACATTCACCAAAAATTTTATTGCCGTTAACCAACATAAATTCCAAAACCCGTTTACAAATTTGCGATTCTCCCGTATTTAACTCAGTGACTTTTACATATAATTATCGTATACAACCCAATTTTGGATTGGTGGGTGATTCACCCACCAATCCAAACTTCTGGGTAATGAAGCTTGAGCACAAAATAATTACATTAACTGTAATTGTCAGTGCATTTTATCACGGAATCCGTTTAAACCCATTACTATTATCTATTTAAATTAGTACAAGTAAATTATAGCTAAGTATAATTAACCGTACGAAATAAATATTTGCATACAAATATATTTAATTAATATATATACTGTATATAAACCCTTTACCATCCCCGATTAATAAAGTTCTTTAAAGATTAAAAAAAAAATATCATCTCCTCTTCGAATCCATTCGATCTAACAAACGGGGGAGATACTCGAACAAATTCTCAAACCAAAATTATATATTTTAAAATATATTCACCTACTTCGATAAAAAACAACGCAAATCACGATGTACAATCGCCATTGGCAAGTATCGTCGTGGCTATAGCATAATCGCTGCTCGGCGATTTTACAAAACCGAATTCGAAACAAAACGCTGAATTTTCTGGAAGTTTTCTTCTTCCTCTTCACAGCATAAACAAAAAATTAAGAGTGATCGATTGAAGATTTAAAAACAGACGAGAAACGAACAAACTCAGCATTCTGATCAAGAAATCTTTCGGATTGGAAATCGATCTCAAACTATTCATTTCGTTCGTGTTAAAAACCTCTTGCCACAAAGCGTACAGAATGTTACTCGAACTTCCGGAATATTTGCTTTAATAATTTAAAGAAAAAGTCATTATGTTGTATTAAACATTTAAAAATTAAACAAAAGAAACAACTTACTCTCGCACATTTTCTGGTGTTCCATATTGATAGGGGAGCACATCTAAACAAATTATTTACTGTAAGAATAATAATTGTCACGAGAATACTTAAAAAAATAAAGAAACTTACCATCGGGATAAGAAGAAACGAGTGCCAGAAGGGTGGCAAAGATGATAAAGAAGATTATCGAATACATCCCCAAGTAGTTCAACTTCTGCATAGTAATTGAAGGCGGCCTTGCTAACTGCGTTTTAAAATGCAGCGACAAGCAACAGCTGTCAGGTAAATTAAATTCGATCGTAAAAGAATAATTTCATAAGCAATAAAATTGAAACACGAAGTTTACTTCTATAAGCGTAGGCGATACAAGATTTGGAAGTGAATGTGGTAGAAAATATAATTTTTCTGAAGCAAAGAGGGGGGCCATTCTAATAACGAATGAAACATCAGAAGGGTGGAAAAGGTGATAAGATGTTCTAATTGATGATGATGATGATCAACAACGTTATAGCCTAAACCACTCCAAATTATAAAGCTTTTATTTTTGGAAATATAAACTGAATATAGCTTTGGTATCTGAAATGTCTTAGACTTAAAATTGCATTTAAAGCTATGTATATATATCATTAAGTAAAATTTAAAGAAAAGCATTTGATGCGAATCGACTTGTGATCTTGCTCTGAGCGAACTTGAAAATGAACTCGTCTGTGTGAGAGCAGCAACAGTTCTGGTTTCATTTGTATTATTACAAATCTTAAACTGTGATAAATTTCTCGTAATAAACACCATCTGTAATGAATTCAAATAAAGCTGAACAATATTCCTTAGAATATTAATATTCACCGCAGTAAAATCTAGAAAATAGTTTCTCGTTTAATTTCCGCCCTCAATGATTGAATTGAATGCAAATTTCTATAACTGTTCATTTTTACGTTTTAATTTTTGAGTCTGGCAAATTAAGAACTTATAATTAAAATAAATTATAAAACTCTAAACACAGAAAACAATCATTTTCTTTTGCGCTATTTTAAAAGGCAAGCTATTTTCTATCCGTTTTAATCCATGTATGTTATGTTTGTTTATAATTATTTTTATTTATTTAATTTTGTACAGTAATACCCTGAACTTACGCGACAGGTGGGACCGAGCGGTAACCGCGTAAGTCGGGGTATAATTTCGCATATAAATACATACAAATAATTTTTAATTGGGGCCGGAGACTAAAGAAAACAATAATTTAGAAAAAAATGTTTAATAAAATCTTAGATAATACATATGTATAACAAATTANAAGTTTTAATGAAGTACCGTATTTGATTGTTTGCTCCAATGAACTAATGAAGTACAAGAAAAAAAATTAATGAAATTGCCCATTTAACTTTTGATCTATTTACGATAAAAGTTAATAATATTTTAATTATCTACGATAAGGAAATTATATATTTACTTTATAAAATAAATAAGCAATGCGTGAAAGTTTTCGCTTAAAAACTTGCTTGCATGAAAACGATTTCGATTACCATATTTAATTAACTCTAACCTAAAATCCGCACGGTATACGATGCTATGTAATCTTCTGCTCTAGGGCAATTGTTCGAAAATGAATGTCCAAAATTAAATTAGCAGAGTGTCTCAGAAGCTGAATAAATAATTCAAAATATTCTCAGCACTAAATGCTGTTTATATTAATTTAAACTGTCATCTAGAATTTAGTTAATTCTCTAGCCACCTTTCAGGTCTCGTGTAAATTATAACAGTAGATTATTTATAATATAAAGTAAAAATAAATGGTCACGTCAGTGGAAGCATAAATGACATTCAAGAAAGTTATACAGAAACAGTCTTTGCACTTTAATCGCAGCGATAAATCAACTATAAATCTTTAGGGATATCGATATACTCTAACAAAACTTATTTATATAACTTATTCGTGCTTGTGTTTTTTCTCAAACATAGTTTCTACACGTTACTAAAATGAAAAAGAAAAGACCTGTACATTATATTATGACTACGACAGATTAATGTATCTTATTTTGTAGTGTATATTAATCGTGTAATAGGATTAAATAGATTTTGTATTGTGGACTAAGATTAATTAAATAGAAACTATAATTTATGCCATATAGTTACTTATATTTATTATTATATAATTTTAATTTATAGCGACATTAATTAAGATTTGTTGTTTTCAGTTTCGAAGATAGTAGTTCACTTAGTAGCGGCATTAGTGATACTGTTGCAGAATTTAGCACCGATGATATTACTAGTTCTTCTATGAGCTCTGATAATCAATTCAACAGCTTGAAGCGTACTCCTCACACACAGACGACCTGCAAATTGTCGCTGCCATCATCAAACGACAAGAATCACTTGGGATCTAAATCCATCAACGGTACCAATGATAGCGGAAGCAAAAATCGATCTAATATTAAGAAAACAGACAGTTCTATGCAAACCGAATCCAGTGCCTTTCATCATAATTCCACGTCGACTGCATGGAAGAAGCATCACGATCAAACAAACAGACTGGAAAACAAGTGCGAGTCGGAAAAATGCAAAATAGAAAACGAGAAAAGAGAAAAGAAAGGATCGAGCACTAGTTCATCTAAGAAAAATACTAGCAGCGACTCGCATAAATCTCGACATAAGTCATCTAAATCAGATGAAAGCAAACATAAAGCTGCAGAAACCGATTGTCCAAATGAAAAATCCTCACGCAGTAATAAAAATATCTGTAACGATACCGGTCATCTTAAAAATAATGATGGTAAAAAAGTCTTGTCATCACGGGCAGCTACGCCAAACGTGGCATCAGTTACTAAACGCTCTACAGTTGTGCATCCCAGTAATCCTTGCAGCAATATGAAATCGAATAGTACAAAATTATCAATAGGGAATCCGAATTGCAAAAAAATTCTTGAGAAATGTTCTGATAATTTGAGAATGTGTGATTCTGCAGAAACTACAAACGATCCACCATCCATTATGATGTTTCAGAGATGCGGGACGGTTCCAGGATGTTCTAACAGTAGAGCATCTTTGGACATAAAAGGAAAATTAAAAGTTAGTGCCAATACTCAAACTACAGTTCATGATCTCTGTGTCACGACTCATTCTGATAGCGAGTATAGTTCTTTAGGAAGGAAATATCCTACTAAACACTACTTACTAGCATCGCCTGCTGGTCTGAAGGATAGAGTTTATGGCAATAGATCTAATAATTCCAGTTCCGTATCCGATTATGTGCTGCTACCAGGTTTATCAGGAGGCGAACATAGGACCCGCTTTTCTATGAAATCAACAGATAGTGATAACTATCTTCGTCTGGACATACCTACAACTACTACAAGCTCAACTAGTCATTACGCTTGGTTACGTCACAGTCCTAGTCTAGCTATGTCGGTGGCATCTGCTCCAACCTCCAGGCTTTATTCTTCGGGAGTGTTAACAGAAGCAGAAAGCATGGAATCATTATCATCTACAACATCTAGTGTACATGCTCAGGTAAGTTTCATTGATACAGTGTATATTGACTTAATTAAAACTAATTTTTATATCGAAATATTTTCAGATACAACACGCTCGTGCCAATAGTTTAACACATGCGCGCCTGATGATGCACCAAAGAGAATTATCCTCATCTCCAAGATTGTCACGGTCTAATTCGATTCGATCCACAAAATCAGAAAAATTGTATCCATCCATGTTGCAGAGATCGGATGATCTAGATTCTGCAATAGGTTGCAGTGCTTCGTTATCAGGATATTCTGGAAACGGCAGTGGCAGCTCTCATACCAGTCAACCTACCTCACCCATTTCTTTAACGCAGGTAATTTTTAAAAACAAAGCTTTAAAAAATGAATATATTTTGAAAATTTTAATATTAAAGCCATGCTTTCCTCAGGGTTGTGCTCGTTTGTTTCCATTATCTCACATGAATCCCGCTGTGACTACATCAAATCCAACTCAGACCAATAGCAGGAGTTCTAACACGATGTCTCATTATATGGGTGGTTTGTTATCAAAAATTGGAAATAAGGACGATGACAGTAAGTTTCATTCTTTAGAATAAAATAAAATTTTAATATTCTGAAGACAAACAGAATCAATACTTATCCTTTCAGTTCATGGATCGTCGTTATCTTTAGTATCCACAACTTCTTCTATTTATTCAACGGTGAGTTTCTAATCGAATTACATTTTGCATATTAATATCCATCTTAACCGATATTTTATGAAATTAGGCCGAAGAGAAGCAAGCACACGAAATAAAAAAGTTGAAGAGAGAACTGGAACAAGCACACGAAAAAGTAACTACCTTAACATCTCAACTAACCACTAACGTAAGTACAGTTTTCATATTGCTAATGATTAAGTATCGTATTTAAATATCGATAATTCCATTAGGCACACATGGTAGCAGCATTCGAACAATCGCTCTCTAATATGACTACAAGATTACAACATTTAACAGCGACAGCAGAACAGAAAGTAAATACGTTTATCCTCATTTTATTTTATTGTTACGGCGATAGCAATCATAAATTGTTGTCCTTAATATGCCTTTTTTTTTTTAGGATTCAGAACTGAATGAGTTGAGGAGTACCATTGAAGCATTGAAGAAACAGAGTGCGGAAGCCGGATTGACAAAGATGGCCCTGCAATCCATGCAGGCAGTCCAGCGAAGTACGGGTGTTCCTAACTTAGTTCGCCGTCACACATTTAACACTACTAAGGATACTGGTATGATGTCGACTAACACTAAAGCAAACCTCGAAGTGGCCGCTAATTCGTCATATTTCTGCATCGAGCTATTTGCTTTGGAGGCCTTTAGAGCAGTTTCTAAATAGTTTTTTCTATGCATGTTAAATGGCGGAATGAAAGCCGAAAAAAAATCTGATTTAAACTAATTGTTATTTTTATTGTTGTTTGTTTTTTTTTTGCATTTGTTTACCGCTCACGTAATGTGGCTATGTAGTAATAATTTTCATTTCTATTCTATCGCTTTGTTTCTACCCGATTGTCAGTCGGCTTGTGTTAAAATATCAAACACAACAACAATATAACAGAAACATATTTTGATCCAGAGATGAATTACGATTTTAAACATTATTGTTTCATTTCAGCACTTCAGGAGAGCAGAATATCGCGCCAATTTTCTACGGAATCGATGTCGAGTGCTAATTCTCTATCTAGCACATCAATCAAGAATGCCGAATCAAATTCAGCAAAGAAGAAGAAGAAAAAGAGCTGGGTGAGTGTAAAATTTAATCATTCGGTATCAAGTGTAACTTTCAATTTAATGCCAGAATTAACATTTTGTAACGATTTCATTATTTGAAATGGGCTACTAAAAAGAGAGAAAAAAAAAATGCAATTTAAGGAAACTGTAATAACGATTCTGAAAGTCATTTAAGCACTTTAAAAATTTGACCCTGTTCATTTTCTAATCTAGTGTTATAATATAATACTATTTCTTTTCTAGTCTCTTGAGAGTTTGTCCACTCCACTTCAGATCATCGATCCACATCCTTTCAGTTCTCCCTCCTATATTAGCTCTAGCTTATTTCAAGCTATTCGATGTAATATAATCTCTTGTTGAGTTTCCATGTCTTTTTTAGCTACATAATATTATTTTGTTTGGTGACCCAACTAGTTGAAATGTAATAGTTTTAAGTTTTAAACATGCATATTATTTTTTAGTAAATGTATCCTTAGAATAAAACAAATTTTACGTAAAAGAAAGATCGCGAGAACTAATATAATTCTTTTTCTAAGATGTTTCCTTTTATATATTTCGCTCGAATTTCTTTCACTTTGACTCTCAGCTGCTCTTAAGTATATTCAAAGAAGTTTCCATGAATTCCAAAAATACAATATATATCATATTCTTAACTTTACGTACATTTTAAAACATGTTTTTGCTCTTAAGCAAATATAATAAATGGCAATGTCTTCGGGATTGACTCCAATTTCACATTACTAATGCATGTAACTCTATTATTATTATTTAAAACAACTGGCATTAAAGACACGAAAAAGTTCTAGGAATAGAATGAGTTATGCTTTGTGAATAGGTTTAATTTTCTGATTTATTGATGATAGTACTTTTTAAATTGTAAATAAACTGTATCGAACATAAACATTCAAATCATGCGTATTGCAACATTGATTCTTAATTACCGAAATTTAACAATCCTCACTTTTTTTTTGAATTTCAGTTTAAAAGTTCGTTCAGTCGAGCCTTTTCTAGAAGCAAAAAGAATAAAAATGGTTCAGTATCCGATGTAGAAGATACGCGACAATTTCAGTCTGATTCCTCCACACCAAATTCTCCACTTCTGGGATCCTGCCATCATCTAAGCAATGGAAACATAGCGCAAAGTTTGAAATTATCCCATTCGTCATCGGCGTAAATATCGATATTATAAATTATGAATAAATTGTTTTNAGAAGTTTGATCTAAGTTCTTTTTTTTTTAATTTTTAACTCAATTCAAAGCAGTTTTTTTTTCTTTATCGTCATTTTATGCAATTTCCAGTAAGCTTTAATATAGTTTTTCTATTTGTGAAAATTTCTACGTAATTCAAAGGTAATTTTTAATATATATCTTACACAGCATTATTATGATTTTGGAGGTTACAGAACGTATAATTATTTTTCGTTTTTTAAAGTGATTTAATATCATTTGATTTCATATTTTGTATATCTTAACAATAATTAATTTTGTCCCGGATTTCCCCGGATCCGGGGAAACAGTTCACATTTATCCCGGAATCCCGGGACAAGCAAAAGACCGGGAAATGAGAAACCCTAGTTCTAATATTATGTCTTGTTAACGTTTCTTCTAAAAAAATCATACTGATAATGATAAAGGTTTAAAGATAATCGAAGACGGCCGAATGACCGAGCGGTTAAATATCTTCCAGTAAAGCACTGCGATAAAATAATCTCTAAATCTTTAAACAGTTTTTTAAAAAAGTATTTTTGATTTTTATGCGATGAAATTTGTAGTATATATGTTCCCCATGAAAAATATCAAAAAGTTGGGTATAAAATTTTTATGACGTTCAGTACGAACGTTATAAAAATTTTATACCCAACTTTTGAGCTGAGTGGCGATTTAAACAACTAACTATTTGATAACGACTAAAATAGAGAAAAACTACATTTACTTTTTCTCGTCTAAGTTTTCGTTATTAAAATAAATAAAGCTTATCACTAAATAGTACGGAAATAACCATTCCAAAATCAAATAGGCCCATCAATGGCCGAGTGGATAAAACCACTAAACACTGGTAGTTCGTGGTGGGTTCGCGCCTGGCCAAGGCCAATGGGCTGGATACGTGGAGTTTATCGGGTTTTCTTCACGTTAGTAACACCTAAATAGGGCCCAGTTTCTCATAAAAAGACCTCTCTGGAGGCATTTTTCTGGGCAAGACCGCCCAGGGAAAATGCCTCCAGAGTCACGTAGCCGTAATCGAAAAAATAAAACACTATAATCATACAAATGTTTTATTTACTTGTTTAAACGAGTAACGTTCCCAACTTCGTCACAAACCCCCAATAGATTTCACGTTCAAGCCAAGACCGAAGCTTAACCTCACATTTAACAAGCACGCCATTTATCGGAAGAGTTAAAACCACGATTCACTAGTTTTTCTCGTCTATAAACATTTCAATCGAATATACGCAAATTTCGTTGTAGTTTGTAAACTTAGCCTCAAAAGATTCAGCCCCTTTGCCACTAATTTGGTAGCAATGTAAAAATTGAAATAACTTTTAAGGATTTTAGTTAATAGTGTTTCAATTGGATATATTAAATTAAAAGACCGTAAACATACCGTATTTCCTCGAATCTATGTGAGACAAGTTTCAAATCAATTAAATTTTTTTTTTTAAAATAATTGGTTCTTATCTTGTGATCTTGGAAAATTTTTAAAACAGAGATGCCATGAAAGAGCTATTTCATATAAAGTAACTATAGTGTAGCATTAAAGTATAATGCATTTTAATTTACTCATAACGTTTCAATTCAAATGAGCTCTCCTGATAGTAGTATGCATCACTAAAACACAAATTTATTGTTTTGGACTGTGAAAAATTGGATGAAAGTAGTACTGTACATACAGAGGCGGACTAAGGCTAAAGCGGGCCCTAGGCAACATTGTAATTCCGGGCCTATTTTTAAAATTAAAAAATTAAAAACCTAATTTTTGGGGCCCCAAAAATTACGGGCCCTAGGCACGTGCCTAGGTTGCCTAGGCCTTAGTTCGCCCCTGTGTACATAGCAGAGTGGAGTCGAGGAAATACGGTATTTATGTTTTCATTAAGATGCTTCCTTTCATTAGGGCATTAATTTCTACAGAAAAGAGAGGAATGTTAAGATTAAAATCCACCTATTATAAAACAAACCACTAAAAACAAAATTATTTATAACGTTTTGGTAATAAAAATATTTTCAAGTAAAATTTAATTATTAAATTCCATTTAATGTATTTATTTAGGATAATTCAAAGAATTAATGTTGTCCTTAACCCATATACACAAAAATTATTCCAACAGAATTATGACTCTGGACAGCTGCAATATACTTTAACTTTTAATGTGACATTTAACTTGACAAATTATATTTTTTGTAATAAAAAGATTTAATTAATTGTAAACAAAAATACATTTATATTTTAAAGATACACTGGATGTAACTTATGATTTACACTTATCAGATCTGATTAAATAGACAAATAATCTTATTTAATAATAATAATAATAAAAAAGCATTCTTCACTTAATAAATATTGCACAAAACAAAAGATATGGCCATTTTGAAATATGTAATTTGAGAATTTTCTAGTATTAGTAATTGGTATGGATTATAAATATTTGGTGTGGCTTGAAAGAAAATGACTATACCAAATACTATTTTACTAATTTACCAAATACCAGTTTACTTTTAGAGATAAACTTGTTTTAGAAAGTCATGAATGTTGTAGATTAATTCACTTTATTATATTATTATTTTTTTTAAACTCTAATGGACAAATTAACCAAAGCTCTGGCACTATCTGCAGTTTCTTATAAAACCCGAAAATTTACACGTAAAAGTTCCTAATAACTCTCTGAATAGTTCTCCTGCAAATAGGGCATGGTTTGTTTTGATTTTCTAGATGACGGGCACAGGGATAGCAACACATCTGGTGACCTGTCCTTCCATGGACGATGATGGCAGTCTTTTCTTTTTGCAAACAGAGAGGACACACGTTGAATTCTTTGTCTGCTGCTGCAGAGGGGGGAACAGAGTTGCAATCTGTTTTGTCACAAGAATCAGGAAAACTTTCTATACTAGGATTTTCACACAGTTTGATTGGTTGTATGGATGTTTCACAGTCTGTCATACTTTTGTGTATATCATAAGACGTACTGGCTGGATAAAAATTATCCAAATTTACATCACCTACACTTTTGAAGGATTCTTCTTTTTCCAGTTTTGCTTCTAAATCATCATTTACCATCTCTGGTTTGGAATCAGTGTTCTTTCTTTCCTATGTGCAAAAATATGAATCAGAATAGAACAATTAAATATCAGTTTGAAAAAATGCAAATTACCAATTTCTGATTCTTATTCATTCTGCGCTTCTTTCTATTTTTCCGAGGAGGCGGAGGATGATGTCTGCGATTTTCCGGTAACCATCCTATTCTTTCATCCCAGCACTTTTGACAATACCTCATGGGTGGTGGATTTAAACTTTTGCAACGACTACAAGTCCATTTATCCTAATTAAATGATAATATCAAATAATATAAAAACAAGTAAGGCTCTGTCATTGAAATTGATTTAAATATTCATACTCCTTCTTCTAGTTCTGGGTCAGTTGAAAAATCATCCTCATCAAAGCTATCATCAGCCCAGAATTCCATGTCGTCATCATCTTTACATATTAACACAGCATTTATAACATCCTAAAATATGATAAAAATTATACATGAAAATGAAAATATCATCAAATATTCTACTAAAAAAATATATATATAAACATACTTCAATGTCACTATCTGTATCAGACACTAAGCTTCCTTCCATACTTGACTGCGAGCCAAGCTCATACTCCACTGAAAAATAATCATCATCATCTTCCACCTCTACATCATATTCATCCTCTTCTAAAAACCAAAGATCATCAGTTGAATCTTTAGCTAGGGCTGTTTCTTGACTCTGAAATTTGATAAAACTATATTATATTTATATTTAAAGCAAAATTTTTTACTATCAAGTGCAAAATCAAATTATATTAATAAAAAAATTATCCACATTCAATATGTATTAATCTGTAGCTATTAGGATAACTGTATAAAAATAATTACAAAATATTAACGTAAGTTACCCAGAACTCTGAAACTTTGCATCATGTTGTTTTGTTACAATAGTAAAAAACTGCAGAAACTGAAATCATCAGGAAGTTTTCACATAATATAATAATTTAAAATAATTTTATCAATAATTATTATTATTGCTACACCAATTATAAAAAAGTTTTCCATAATTGAAGATTATCATGAATTGTTTCCTATGAATTAACATTTTACCTTATGAAATTGAGATTGTCAATAGAAAGTATTGAAACAATTAGAATTTAGTTTTTTTTTTGTGTGTTAATACATATAATAGTTATATTTATTGTGTTTATTTTATTATATTTAGACAATTCAAAATGATTTTGATGTGTTTCATATCAGAAACAAATCCAAATTAGAGCAAAGATACTAAAACTTAAATAAAACATTAGCAAATTTAACAGTAATATAATTAATACGGAGTTTAATTCAGAGATGCTATTCTAGAATAATTTTTGAAGCTAGTACCAATGGTCAGGCAACATTAAAGATTATTGTTAAAAGATAAATTTTCAAAAATAGTATGAAAGGTTTTTGTATCCTGTACTGTTTTAAATGGAATTTATTCCTGATGATATGAACAATATATATTTTGGCAATTCAAATGTTTTCAATAATATATTTATTATATAAATTGGGCTTCTTGCTTATGTATTAATACAAAAAAAAAACATGAATTTTAAAACTGTTGATCTGCATTTGATGTATGCTGTATGAATTATTCCTTAGTTGAAAAAAATGTTTATATGTATGCAAATTAATATCTAAAAAAAATTAATTTATGATTTGTTTGTTTTAATTCACACAATAAGTGTCAATATTATTCAGAATAGTTATAAATATATTATCAGCAAATAATTTACATTTGTGAGTACATGGTTAATAAACTGTGATTAAAATGTTAATCATAAAAGAATACAATTAAATGAGAACAATCAGATTAATATTTTAGATGTTAAAATTAAGTTTGAATAATAAAAATAAAAATTATTTCATAAACTACATAACATCGAAATTACAAGAAATTTTTGCTATTCTTTTCTATACAACTCTACCAATCAAATTATCCTGAGGTTTTAAACAATGCATGTAAAATCCCATTCTTTATTCAATAACTTACAGAACATTAACAAAATGTTTATAATAATTATTGCTTAATATTCAATATTCAGCTTTAATAAATATTAAATGAATCTGTAATGTGTATATATAGTTTTTGATAAGTCAGTTTAGTGCCCATATTCTAGACTCTAGTAACCATATTTTACAAATAACAAAGTGAACACTTTACATATATTCATTTTTCCAGTCTTAATGTGTTGGAATTATTCTCTTCGAACCTTCTCTGTTCTAATTTTCAAATTATTCTTCTACAATTTCCAACTTCAAATCATTCTGAAAATTTGTGATGCAATCTAGTTACATTGGAAACAAGAATCAGTGGATTTAATTTATTAAAAGTTACAAAGTGCAAACTAAGAATATGCTACAAGCATTGTTCCTAATATTCTTACACTGAGCTGAAATTTCACTTATGGAAACAAATATCCATTTGTCAGATTTAATGGAGATTATTGTTTGTAAGAGTTTATGTACAGTAGATAATAATGAAAAATTCTCAGAGATTAAACTAATCAAATTCCAATAGATATGAGATAATTATGTATTTTTGTAATGCAAGTATTAAACAATTAAAAACATTCTTCACTATTTTGTATTTGCATCAGTCCTCTTAGCATTTCAATACAACATTTTTTACCAAATCAAATTTGCAACATATACAATTCATTCTGAAAATGTTGGATGTCTTATATGTTATGAAATTTTTTTGATAAAGTTATTTAAAAAACAAACTTTAGAAATTTCAAATTAATGATAACATTGTATTAGTTGAATGCAATTAGAACATCTTTATGCAAATGTCAAAGAACAATTCTTATAATAGACAATCTATTTACAATCTATTATATAATATAATAGATTGTAAATGATAAAATTTTCAAATGCTTCTCTGAACATATTTTATGCATAAAAGATATTTGAATTTTTAACAAATATTCTTATATTTCTCATCAATTTGTTTTCTAGTCTTCTTAAGTTTGTGGTCACATGCAATTTACAAATGGATTTCATAGCCAATGTTTCATTATTTATTCAGAAAACATATCCATGCCTTTCAACTTTATTTAAAAATAAAGTTCAAAAAATAAGACTACTTGGCATCCTTGTCACTAAGAATATATTAAAACCCCTCAATTTTTGAGCTTTATTTTTGAAAAATAAATAATTATATTCTTAGTAATAGGATACCAAGATCTTTCTTGACATATTGATTATGTAAATGGAGGAAAACTATAAAATAAACTGCATTACATGGAATTTGTATATTCTCTTACCTTTCTCACCAAGATGATATAACATTTGAAATAAAACTAGGTGATAAATAAATACATTAACAGTTTTAAAAAACTGAAATCATCTAAAGATAATATCAAAAAACATATAATGAATGTTCTTTCACATCACAAACTTTCTTGACCAAAGAATAAAAAATATACAAAAAACAGTGTACTTCATTTTAGATAAAAACAGATTAGTTAAAAAAAAATATCTTTATTTTAAAATTTGGTAATTCTGAAATAAAATCAGCTTCATCAGGAGAGACATACCTTGCTGTTTTATCAATTTGTAATTTATGTCCCAGAAAAAACTTGATACAAATTAAAATTTAATATATAAAAATGTATATATAGTATAAAAATTTACATAAACTTAAAAAATTCATAAATGTATAACTTGAAGATTTGTTAATTATTATTATTATTAATTAACAGCACATAATTGAAGAAAGAAATGTCAACAACTTAATCTATTATGCTGGTGCAAATAATGATTAAAAACAATGTTTGAAACACTGGTTAAGACTGATAATGATAACAATAACAAATAACTGATAAGAATTATCAGTCACATGTTGAGACTATCTTCAGATAAACAGGAAAGTATTTAATGATAACCAAAACCAAAACTCTGATGATAATAAGCAAAAAGTTTTATAACTATTTTTACTTTTTTTTTTTTTAATATAATTCTGATACCATTAAATGACCGATAATACTTGCAATTACAACAAATGGATGTTGAAGTATTTTCAACTTTATAAATAGCCTTTTTCATAATACAACTGTTTTTTTTTTTTAAAGATATTAATTCTATTTGTTGTGATGATTAAAACTTAATCTTATTAGGAGGGAAAAAACATATGGGATCATAGTTCTTATTAAACTGATTTTTAATGCAAGACTTATGAGTCCATGTGTTTTTTCCTCATATAAGTAATTTTTAATCATCCTAACAGAGGTTGATAATATCAATTTGGCCAATCAGGTTTATGTCATAATATAAGAAACAAACATTATACTTTGCCGGAACAAATTCTCTAAATATTTAAAAAGTATAGACAGACTGGGAAGACGTCAGACAAAAATTAGATGAGGAGAAAATATAATGTGCAGAGAAATCTTTGAATTAATAAAATCTTACCATCAACTTGCTACCAAAATATATTGTATTTGAATTTTTCATCTTTATGTTTATTTTTGATTCAAAGTAAGTACTTCTAAGGATTTAATAGATCCACATCTAACTTTTCAAATGATAAGGACTATCATTTAGACTTGAAAAACAAAAATGTTGAATTTTAATTGTTGATTTATAAAAACTTACATTTAACTCATTAAAATATTTTCATTATTATTGTTAATATAATCATGAATTCTTCAGAACAAGTGGTTTTCTTCATAAAAAAAATCATGTTCAAAACAGAAACCTGCCAAATCGGAAAAAATATTTGGTACTGTGTGTCCAGTTTACACAGGTTTTACTGTATATTAACAACATATTGTGTATTAACTAATGGTTACATTGTTTTTCATAATTATTTACAAAACTTTAATTACATTATAAATGAGTCTAAGTTACAAATTCCAAATAAAATCAAAAACTAAAAACACCTTTATCCAAATTATCTATTTGAATCCCATTACAAATTCCATTAACTTTCAACTTCCTTAATCATAGTACATATTATGAAATGTATTTGCATTTACAAAATGTTGAATTAAGTTTTGTTTGTGTTATTTTATTAATAATATAAAAATTATTTTGAACTGCAGATCATGATATATTAAAGTTACAGCTATCTTCCACAACATTAACTCATCTTCTCCATAGTTTGTGCAGATCAAAGTAAGCACAACACAGGAGCATTCTGTAATGATACATTTATGGTTATTAGTCATATCAAATTTAAATCTGTATATAAACATATTGATAGCAACAATATTTTATTACTACACAAGTAAGGCTAAAAGGGTGAGGAACTTAGGTTAGATTTATTTACTGTTTAATACATTCAGCCCAATATTTTTGATAGTCAAGTTTCCCGAAGGACGAATGAAACAAATTAAAATGGATTAAGATTTATTTTGTCTGTATACAATTGCTGGCGTTCCAGTATGATTTGTAATTTATTTCATAAATCTCCTCTCTATGTGACTTGGAAATTAAATTTATATTGCTGAATGTATCAAAATATTTAATAATTATATTATTTTTAAATTACTGGCAAGTCTTAGAATAAATTCATAATATCACAAATTAAAGAACTTAATTATAAAATTATATTTAAATGTAAAGCATCACTCATACTTTTGATTGTAAGGAAAAGAATGATTCATGGGTTAATTATATTTAGTCATTAATACATATTCAATAATGAATTAGCAAAGAATATCTTTTCAATCTTTAAAATAAATAAAATTTTAAATCTTATTTGTTATCATTTAGAACTAGATTTTCTACTGGGAAATTAAAACTTACTAGTGCAATACAGCAAATCCTCACTTAATGTCATTTATAGGTTCTTGGAAAACTGTGATGTTAAATGAAACAACACAATAAAACCAGTTCACTAGATTCATTTAAATTGCATAAACAAGAAAGTTTTCTTATGGCATATTTCTAGTCATAAAATTATCATTAAACTTCTAAATAAAAACCCAAACTCATGTAAGCTATATTTAAGAAAGATTTATGAAGACAAGTAAGATAATTATTTATCCAATTTTGGTAATCAGTGAATGGTGGGGGATGATATGGAGAGAGAAGCCAAATTCTCATCACTGGAAATGGTTAAAAAATGAGAAATACTTGTTCACTTTGACATTAAATGATGTCATGGGTTGTTAAGTGAGTGCTTGCTGTAATAATTAAATTGTCTTCTATTTGTCATTTACTTTACAATCTATATTTTGAATATTAAAATATTTTAATTACCATATACTTATTTATCAAGATACAAATTAAATAAACTTTGCTAATTTCAGGAAGACAACATTTTATTAACAGAAATGGTTTTGGGAAAAATTTGATCATCCTCAGCTTAAGCTGACAATTACATAATTAAACTTGTTAATAAGCAAGAGGATTTATATTATACAGGTACCACAATTGAGTCAATTTCCAATATAATAAAAAAAATTATTTTAATGCTTCCAAAATGCTCCTAGTCTACAGAGTTTAGTTGCAGACAAATGTATGATGGAATAAACCTCTATTTAGTTAAGAAATGGGATGGTTATACAGCAATAACAATTTCAGAGCAATTTTATATCTATATATCTATGTTTTGGACGTAATATTGTAACATTACAGGAAGCATATGAAATGTTCAGGAATCATATGAAATTGGTAAAGCCTGGATATGGCTAATGAATTTCATCAATTTCTCTCCCTTCTGCAACAAGTTAGTATCAAAAGTTTTCTAATTATTTGTAATTTATCTTGTGATTTTTTATTTGATTTTATATTTAATTATATTTCATTTAATTTATGTTATTTATATCATTGTATTTCATTTCACATGTTCTGTTCAGAATTAACTGTTCAGAATATTATTTTTGAAATTTGTATTGATTTATATATTCTACATTACACTATTCTAAACCATTAACTCCATAAATTTAAGCTGGGGATTGCCAGATTTTGATGAAAACATTTCTTTATAAAAAAAGTTAGCCTCCTAAAATTAACAGAATTTATTTACTTATGTATTTGTTTATAATGGTGCCAAGTTTTGTAACCTGTTAAAATACAATTAGTATATATTTTTAAATAAGAGTGAAATTCATAAAATTATCTTTTATGTAAAGTAAATTAATTTATGATTATGTGTTACAATCTTGAAGTCAAACAAAATAGTAAATAATTCAGTTCATGTATTGATACAGCATAAATAAAAATTAAAAAAAAATAAAAACATTTTCTTACATTTCAATATGATAAAAATTCCATATTTGCAAGTTAAATTTTTCTAATATTTCCAATTTAATATTCATACTTTTAACAAATAATTGTTAAAATTAGTTAGTGTCTATTAATGTAAAACATATAATGAATATTGATCACTTTATAAAACTAAATCATTTAATATCATAAATAATTTAAAATTTTATTTGAATTTATCTCTGATCTTATATGAATTAAAATGTTTGTTGCAAATGTTCAGTTGATACTTGTGCCAAGTGCTATGCTGGACTTAAAGTCTAACATTAAGCTATTACTGGTATATGTGTCAACGTCTAGAAACTTCCTAACAATGTGACGTGTTCAATATTGCAGCTTTCTGTAGTGCCACATACATGTTTTTGTTTTTTTTAAGGTTTAATATTTCTAGACTTTTGTGTAGTGTATGTGGTATAATGCCAGTAGAAGAGAGAACAACAGATACAATGAATACTGTATCCATCTCCACAGTCATATTTCTTCAGTGAATAGAATTTACTTGTTGATTTTTTTCAGTGTAAGCATTTTTATGTTATGAGTGTTTGGAATGGAGATGTCTATTATATAAGTGATCTTACTGCTTTTGTCAATGAAAGTGATGTTATTATTATTTGATGAGGAAATGATTTTAACTAACTCATCTAAATATAAGCACTATTCAACAAATCTATTTCTGATTAAAGCCAGAGGATCTGCCAAATTATTGGGCTAAGATAATAATTAAATACAAATTAATTTGATTAGTGGCAGATAGTTAAATCACGATTTCGTGATAATTATAAGTTAATTTTAATTTAAAATTTCTGGAAGAAAAGAATTAGACAAGAGCAGGACTCAAACTCACAACTTCTGCTTACTTGCAGATGCATAACTGGCAATGCATCTGCAAGGTAATTAAAATAAATATATTATAATTGTGCAGGGCTTAGTTTTCACTTTGCAAACTTAAACTTCATTTCTTGAAATCGATGTTGTACTGTTCTATCAAAAACTTGAATGTTTGTCTTCCCCCACTGATTATTCATTTGTTTTGAAATATTTTTACAATTCCTTATGACAAATATTTTGCAGATTTTTATTTTCTCTCTTAGTTGTCTTTATTATTATCTTATAGTATTGTATTTTTTCTAACAATCCAATATTGTACTCTGAGTACAACTGAGCAATTTAGCAATGTTTCTATGATTTTCCTTCTTGTAACATTGTAATAATTCATTTTTTCATATTATTACATAGCTCTTTTTTTATGGCACATGATTTAAAACATAAAATGACAAATGATTGCAAATAATTAAGGACATTTGCCAGAAATACTTGTATCTGCATTCACCTAGTTAATTTAAAATGCAAATTTGATCTAGTGGTTCTTTAAACAGAAGATATACTACCTGATGAGAAAATTTTGTCTTCAAGATAAGGACAAAAGATTCCTGTTAAATTTTTTTATATCTTGTACAAAAAGCTTAATTCTTATGGAAATAATTTGTTTAATGTTTATACTTAATTTATCCTAAAAATAAATTTTATTTCTGACATATTTAGTTTTGTTGTTTATAGCTGTTGTTCTATGTCTCATTCCAGGGTAATCAGAAAATTATGTTAAGAGTTGAGTATCACTTAACATTGAATAAACTTTCAGGCTAGAACTTGGCTATCATTTCATTATTGAATAATTCCTAAAATTAAAAGTTTTTTAAAATATTTAAATCAGGAAGACTTTTTATGGTCTAATATAAAACATTCAGTTACACAACATATTACTAATACAGTTGACCCCCTATAACGCAGTAGATACGTTCCACTTTTTTAAGAATTTCGCATTGTAGGAATCCTTAAATACATGAGCCAATCACAGCCTGGCACGTGTGGGATATGGCTAATGAATTTCATCAATTTCTCTCCCTTCTGCAACAAGTTAGTATCAAAAGTTTTCTAATTATTTGTAATTTATCTTGTGATTTTTTATTTGATTTTATATTTAATTATATTTCATTTAATTTATGTTATTTATATCATTGTATTTCATTTCACATGTTCTGTTCAGAATTAACTGTTCAGAATATTATTTTTGAAATTTGTATTGATTTATATATTCTACATTACACTATTCTAAACCATTAACTCCATAAATTTAAGCTGGGGATTGCCAGATTTTGATGAAAACATTTCTTNATTTTTTTTTTTTTTTCACAAGAAATGTATAAAATTACAGTACTGTATTAGACTTACAATACCTAATTTATATACTATACAGACGATAGTAAACTCAACTTATCTGCCTAAACTCTCCGTAGTATGTAAGTAGTTCAGCTGCTCGTCCACTATTGGTCCAGATTTGACCAATCCTGTCGCAACACAAGTCGGCAATGACATTTTATCGCATTTTACAAGTCTCTTTTAGCGTCTTTATACGAATACAGTTGCAATTTTTTCACTGCGATATATGAAACCGCATTATATGAACCTGCATTATATGGGGGTCTACTGTATTAGTATTCAACATGGGAAAATAAAATGATTTTATTCATTATGATATTGTCATATGATTAAATTTGAAGCAATATTTATGGTGGTAGTCTTAAAAGTTTCAAGATTTTAAAAGAAATATCTAATTTTTTCTATTAAACAGCACATTTTAAAATTCTGTTTGTTGTCATATTTTCAAAATTAGTATTTGCAAATATGGAACTTAAATGGTGCTAAAAGTATTTAGATTATATGTAACAGATAAAAAAAATACATAAAAAATTTTATATTTTAATAAAATTATGTAAAAAGATATTGTAAATAATTTATTCTAGAAATGCCAGCAAATAAAATTAGTCAGTTTATCAGATGTTTTGTATGAGAATTTTTTTCATTCAACATTTTTTCTACACACGTACCTAGACCAGCGGTTTTCAAACCGTTTAACACACGATAAGATTCACAACAAGAATTCTGCAAGTTTTATTGCATTGCTGCTTCTATATTTTTTGTTACAGATTCTATAAAACAAAATTTCTGTCTTTCAAGCACTTGATAAACCCTGGACTAGGACTATATTGCAAGCATTGTTCTTCTTATTAAAACAGAATAGTAAAAAGAAAGTATTCAAAAACAATGCAAAACATCTTTAATTTTTCATATCCTTCTAAATTTCTGAGACAATACTTTGTGGAAATAATAAAAAGTATACTTTTATCATATCCACAAAGAAGCAAGTCTTTTTCAAAGGCTACAAATGAATAACTGACAAGTGTCATAGACACAAAAATAAAGCAGAAAGAAATCATGAAAAATCATAAAATATTTCTAAACTTTATTGTTGTTTCTATCACATTATCAATTATTCAATTATAGTATAAACAAAGACTTTGAATAAATTATTGCATTGAATATATTGTAATACCTAAATATAAATTTTTTCTGAGAATCTAGACATTGTTAGCAATTTAAATCTGCTAACAAATTTGTTTAGATCTTCAGAAATAATTCAATAAGTATTGAAACATTACGCAATTCAATATTTTTCATCAGAATCCTATATAATTCACAGAAGCCATCAAAATATCAATGATCATAGCCTGTTGTTAAACCAATATTATATTTCTTCTATATTATATATTCTTCTAATAATATATGTTGAAATGACAAAGTCTTAACTACTAAATGCCATTTTTGCCAGAAATATTTTCTGTAGGACCATCTAAGTAAATATTCCTGTTTTAAGGCAATATTTTTGATTTTGAGACAATACCAATTATAAAAAATAGAACATAACTGTTTTGAAACTATTTGCTGAGTAAGATGAAATTATCTCATAACCTTATACTACTATAAGTAAAATTCAATTCTTTGAAAGAATATTTCGTTGACTAATAAATTATTTCATAAATAGAATAATTTCAAAAGAAATAAAAAACATTGCAAATATCTTCACTTTCTTTCCATTGTTTACACTAGCAACAGCCCAAAACAGAATTCTTATATATGAAGATGACCTTTCCTTTGAGGCTACGCTCCTGCAACATCATATAAATGGAAATAGTTCTTGAAGAATTAAATACCATTGGCCAAGGTTTTAAATATTTAGAATATTTTCACACATTTATAAAGAATGCAAAATAATCAACTTTTGAGTAATAATCATGTTTTCTGCTGCAATGAAATTTCACTTGTTTGGAACGAAGCCATCAATGCGTGGCAGACTGATTGGGACAAGGTCTCATGTCAGCACATTACAAAGAGATTTTTTCCAAGAATCCAAAACCGTATGCAGAACAAATGGATTCAGCCCAGTCATGAACTGATGCAATTCTTAACTGAACACGGACGCTTTCGTGTATATCTTAAGAGATTCCATCTCATAGATAATGATCACTGTAATCTCTGTGGTATTCAAGATGGTGTCTTACACTATCTTTTCAACTGCCCCATGCTTGAGGATATTAGGCATCGCTGGAGGCAGCAAGTAAATATAAACAATATGGACTGGCCTGTAAACCCAGACTTCCTTGTTCATAATAATAAAGTAAATTTTGGCCTTTTCAAAGAACTTATCAAACTTTATCTGATTAGAAGTGATATTCGTTAAATTACAAGTGGCATCTTGATATGCATCATTGTTTATCTGTGGCTCAAGATATTCTGCGAAGGTTTTCAAAGAACTTATCCAACATATTCAATGAAGTTATTATGTGTTCCTTCACTTGTAATGGTATATGTTACCTGTGGTGTTTTAACATCTATTATGCGGCATGTTTATATACATCCTCATTTTTTACCCTAGCATGAACTGTGTAAGGTAATGCAGCTGTGTCAATGTATATACGCACATTTATCTATTTTAGCTCACTTACTGTTAATGGCATCTACTTACTTTATTATTTTCAATTTTTTTTTGCTTGTTTGTTTTTTTTATTTTTTATTTTCTTTTTTCTTTACTTCTTTCCCAACATTTGTTTTCGGATTATTTTTCAAGTGTTATCTGCATGTAACATCAATGTAATTATTTCTGTATTTTCTTACCTGATTATGCCAAGCGGTATCAGGCTAAGTAATAAAGATTATTTGATGATGATGATGATGAGCTTTAGTAGTAGTCGCCAAGCCTCTGCCTACCTAAAGTGTGTAGGCTCATTAGCATGAGCTAAAAATTTATAATTATTTTTCTTGTACTAAAATGAGTCGTTTTTGTACAGGTATAGACATTACTGACAGGTTATTGTTGTGTACATGTTAACAACAATATCTTGTCCGTCGAATTGAAAATAAATGAAAGTTGTTTAGTTTCTTCGGTACCCACAAACGTTGTTAAATATAACACTATAAGAGGGTCTTACAATGCATAATTATTTATTTCGTTTCTGTCGACAATGGCGATAATCTAAAAAGCCGATTACCGGGATTTTGCTTAATAATGGATAACGTGAAATTCCACCATTTCGAAATAACCAGGTCATATCTATCCAAACAAAACATGACTTACAAGTTTTACCGCAAAATTCTCGATAAATGAATCACAGAGAAGAATGTTATCCTCAGTTTAAAAACAGATATTACAAAAGTGAAGCCTTAAACTTACAAGAACAGAACAACGTCCAACTGCTATTGATCCTACAATCGACAATACGAAGAGAGAAATTTGTTTTTCTTCTTTAGACGAGGGTGTGAGGAAAACGGCACGGAAAACATGTTAGAAATTCTATGTTTTCTGTACCAGTTAGCGCGTTGTTGTCATTAACGGTGGGGAGCGGGTGCAGTCACTTGACACCCTGTTGTGAAAGTAATAAACTTTAACTGACCTTGACAGAAGTCTCTAGTTACTAAGAATAACAAGTGGGGAGCATTTGTTTAAACAGTAATAAAACTTTTGGCGGTTTATTAAGTGACTTTCCTGCTCTACTCATATTACCGCAAAAGCAATAAACATAAACACTTGACACTGAACTTTGAAACAGGGTGAATTCCTATCCGATTACAAAGGAACAATCGGTGAAAGTTGAGATAATCTATTGGCGAATGAGACCAGATCTGTTTATTTTAAAGCGATATCGTCTCCAATTACAGGAAAATAAAGTAAATAAAACATTATAACGAAAGAAATGTATCAAAATAACAAATAAAATCATAATTTCTGATTATCGGTGGCCGAGATTTTACGATTTTAAAATAGAAACGGCTGAGGCTACACACGCTGNTCTTTACTTCTTTCCCAACATTTGTTTTCGGATTATTTTGCAAGTGTTATCTGCATGTAACATCAATGTAATTATTTCTGTATTTTCTTACCTGATTATGCCAAGCGGTATCAGGCTAAGTAATAAAGATTATTTGATGATGATGATGATGATGATGATGATGATGATGCAATGAAATTTATGTCTCTTAAAAATCAATCAATCTTCAATTGAATAACTTGGTAAGTCTTCTTAACATTTCGCCGAGTTTTTAATCTCACAGGAACACATACACAGCATTCTCAAATCTTTCTTGCATTTTAAAGAAGGAATTGCTTCTTTAAAATTTTTTTAAAATGAAAGCACTCATCAAACATGTTATTAATTTATTAATGTTTCAATACTTCAATCTAGGCATTACAATATAACAAATATATATATAATTTTTGAAATATTAATAATTTAATAAGATATAGAAAATTAGTATAAGTACATATATACAATAAAATTCAAAAACCACCTGACATACAATATATGAAATAAATTTGGTTTAAATTTCAACATCAAATACTTAAGATGTTTTTAATTAAAAATTATCTTATAAAAAGCTGATAAAATATGAATGTCATGAAAAATTTCATACAGTCATTTTCTCTTAAAATCTACCTTTTTAATTCAAAATCTATTTTAATAAAATATTAATTTATTCAAAAGAAAATACCATGAAAATATATATTTATCAAATCAGAAACTGTTGAAGATCTGACACAAATAAAAAATGAGACTGATCCTATGGATTAGAAATCAAAAGCAGGAGAGAATAACAAATATTGACTATATTCAAATCTGTCACAGTATAACAAAGCTTAGTTAATTGCTCGATTCAGTAAAAAAAAAAAAGTGTTTAAATATAGATTTTTGTTTACTACTTATGATCAGAAAATGTTAGAAGGCAGAAATTAACTACATAATGTTGAGTTCCATGTTAAACTGCAAGTTTAGTAAACTTTTTATTTATTGACTAAAGCACAAAGTAAAGATAGTGATGTTCATTATATTATTTCCAAAAAAAAACCACGCATAATTCATTTGAATTTGAAGATCATAACTGATTGATTTCTTTTGATATTCAACATATTGCAATGATTGAATGGCTCCCAGAGGTCAAACAATAAATTAGTATTATTATATTAAAGTGTTAACAAAATTGCAGAAATATGCAAGAAGAAAATCAGAATCACAGAGAAACAGGATTTTTATTTCATAACATTCTAACTCAATGCCTTGCCATGAAGCTATTTTTTAGCAAATAAAAAATCATTGTACTGACAATCCCTCTTATTCACCAGAGATGGCTCATAACTTCTATCTTTTTCCAAAGATCAAATCAATGCTCTAAAGAAACCTGTTTTCTGTTGGTAAATGATAAAAAAAAGCAAAAATGCAAAATAATGCAGCTCCTCAATAGCTCAATATAGAATATGATCTGCAAACATGCTTTAAACTGTGGCATGGCCATAAGCAATTGTATGTTAATTCAGAAGACAACTGCTTTTCTTAATTTGAAAAATAAAAAGCACTACAAGTGTCAGTCTCATTTTTTTTTTACATCAGACACTTCAAAAATAAAAGTCTTTGTCAAAATATTTAGAAATAATGTCGCAACAAGTTATAATATAATGTTGCATGTTGTTTCATAAAAAATATTTTTTTATCATTATAATAGCTTTAACTTTTTACCATATTGATTTAAAACAATGAACTTGTTTTTAATCTATTTTACATCTTTGCATTAGAAGTACATAAAATGTTAATCATGCTTATTTTAATCAAAAACATAAAACTTACCAGACCATTCAAGTTTCTCAATTTCAGTTTAATAGAGACCAATATTCATTTCTAAGTGCATCCATTTTAAGCTATCCAAACCTGTAACAGCAGAAAATATTTTCCATATTTAAAAGTTGATAACTGAATACTGTATATTCTTTTTCTTTATATACACAGGATAATAAATACATCGATTATCAAATTACAAAAAATCCTCATTAATTCAAATTCGGATACTTTGAAATCCTGTTAGTTCATAACTGAAAATTTTGTCTGAACTGCGATATGCATATGTTAACTCATACATTTAGATCAAAATGCCTTCTTACCACAAGAGAACAATAGACAAAGAATCACTTTAATCTGTTCAATAGGGCTTTTTTTACAGTAACACATTTTCAGATGTCATCTTACCCATGGACTACCTCTTTTCCTCTTTATCTCATAAAATACAGATGGGTTTTGAGATTGCAAGATTGGGCTACAAGTAGCAGACTGAGATATTTGTAGGACATTATTACATTTGGGTAACTTAACTTTTTGGGCCACTGTAAAAATAATTTGGGCTATATTTCAAGGAATTCTGCCTTACTGTTTATGAAATCTATCTAACAACTTGTGAGATTCTCACTTGACAAGTGCTGTTTACTTGCAGTTTATTTATCTTATTATTATTAATTGATAAAAATAACATTCTGTATATATAGCCATATTCTGTTTGCTGAATAAATTACATAAGTTACATGGCATTTGGTATATTGTACAATAATATGTAAATCTTGGATAATTCAAAATTCTGTAATTTGAAGTTGCAATTATTTTATGCCTTTAATTTTGAACTAATGAGGATTTCCTGTATATTGTCAAGAAAAGTTTAGTAATTTTATAAAATTGTACAAATGTATATATAGCCATATTCTTTATATCCCTTTTTTCTTACTATTTTGATATAAGATATTTTGAGAGATGTTATATAAGAAAAAACCAACTACAGTAAACTTCCCTAACTCAAAGCTCCAAGAGGCAAGAAAAAACTTCAAGTTGCAGACAATTCAAGTTAGTGAACAATACAGTAAAAAATGTTGATTCTGAATAGATTTGTATTTTTTCCTCTCTTACACTACATAAAGAATCTTTGATAGTTTTATTTTTATTTTTTTGTTTTAAACAGCCTGTATAATGCCTTTCAGTAAAATGTTCAATGTAACTAATGGAATTGAACAGTTTTGCAGGTACATCTTGAAGCAAGAGGAACTCACCCTTTGGACTAGAAAGTTGTCTAAAAATTTCATGGAAATCTGATAATTAGGATCACTTTGATGGAATAAATATTAAAATTCAATTTTAAACTTCGAATAACACACAATGTAAATCAAATTCAAACGATAGAATGACTAAAACTTGTAACTGTATGACCCTAGTAATTTTACTGTTTAAATTTGATTTATGTTATGTGTTATTCAAAGTTTAAAATTGTTTTTTCGAATATTATCATTCCAACATTCCAATTTGGAATTTCTTAAATTGGTATATATGTGACAGGGTCATACAGTTATGAGTTTTAGTTGTTCTACCATTTGAGTTTGATTAAAATTCAAGTTGGGAAAGTTGAAATTAATGTAAATTGGTTTCAAGGACCATGAAAAACTTCAACTTGGAGAAAAATCAAGTTAAGAAATTTAAGTTGGAGATGTTAAATCCCTATGCTATTCCACTGAGACAATATCAAGTGCTTTGCTTTCTTCAAGTTACAGACATTTGAGTTAAAGAAGTTTCATTGTATGTAAAGAGATACAAAAATTTTTGGAATAATAACTAAATGTAAATGGCATAAATTTTGTGCAAAAATTATGATTAATATTGAAATTAATTTTTTTAAATAATTGATAATAGTCTTATCTTAAATCTGTAGCTACACTACATTCAGATACTTTTTCTTCAAAGAAAATCATCCAATTTATATTCTGTAATTTGTAAGCAGTATTTATAGCAAAACTAAATTGTAAACAGTATTTTATATGAATTGGATAAAGAAATTTATGCAATATTGAGTTAGGAGTTGAACAAAGCATCCTGACAGTGAAATGACATTCTATTATTAAGTACATTTCAATCTGGTAATATAAAGATAAGTTTCATAATACATTCTGCAGTGACTGATAAAGTAATTAACAAAATTTTATTCACCATGTTTTCAGAAACTACTGGAACATTAGAACAATTACTTGACTATTAATAGAAATTTTCTTGAAAAATAAATGTTTTATGTTAGAAATCTGCTTGCTTATTTTGATAAGTATCTATCTGTAATCTTATTATTGACTTTGCTTTGTATTTTATACATTTTAACATATTTATACAAATCCAGAAAAACTTTGAAATGTAAAAGGTATATAATAAATGGAGGCTTTAGTTGAATTCCAGATTTAAATCTATCACTTAGTAACTTCACAGCTTTCAATAACTAGTAAAATGTTAAAAAGTTCATAAACTTAAAAACAGATGTAGAAACACAAAATATTGTCTAGTGTGACAGCACACTAAAATGCAACAATAATGTATTCAGTGAAACAAAATAAATCTGGATATTCCTTTTATCTTTTTATATTGAAAATAAAAAAAATTTCCTATTTATTAAATTATGTCTAAAGAATAAGGTAATGTAGCTAAACAATATCATCAAAAATTAATTATTTGCAATATCATGAAAATAGAACCATGTTCAATAACTAAATCATTAAATTTTCACTATCCTTCAATTGTTTTTGCAATAATCAATTTCTTAAAAGCTATCTGTTAATATTTAGCAATAACTGAAATATAAAATTATTATTTTGTGAAAAGTTAAGATTACAGTAANATAGACATAAAATAAAAATTTGGAATTAAATTCTGTATTCACATATTAAAGATATTAATTAGTATTTAATTAGTAAATAAATACAAATTTAGAATCATTAACATGTGATTTTTGTGTGAGAAAAAAAATTGCAAGGACTCGAAATTTGTGTTTGACTTGTAATTACATTTAAAAGCATGCACCTTGTTCAAAATTTTGGAGTTTGTTTTCTAATTATGTATAATTTTTAATGTCTTTGCTCTCTACGAGAAAATTTTAAATTTAATATATTAGATTTGTTCGGATTTATTACAAAAACATTAAATTATCACGACTTATGTAATTTACAGTGACGAAGGAGTCAGTTTTGCCATCCAAAAGGGTCTGGTGGCCTCTCGCAGTCAGATCAGATTTTTCAAGCACAACGACATGGAAGATTTGGAAAGATTGTTTATGGAACAAGTTGAATTGGATCACAAAGTAAGTTGTAAAAAATTTAATCAAAAATAGCAAATACAAAAAACAAGTAAAGAAGATTAATTTAATTTTTGATTTGGTCTTGGTGTTAAAGTTTTAATTGACTTTTCAGAATCCTCGAAAAGCCAAAGTTACTTTAAAATTTCTCGTCGTCGAAGGACTCTATATGAATCACGGAGACATCTGTCCTCTACCAAAGCTGGTAACATTTTACTGTTTAAAATTAATTTCTTGCAACAATTACGTGTTATATTTATATCTCCATTCAATTTGCCATATAAGAAGCCTAGATGTAAAATTAATGCCCGTGCCTTTTAAGAATATCGAGCTGTCCCAAGTCATTTTCAGTTAAGATTTAATAGTTAATTGGAACAAAATTCAAAT
This sequence comes from Centruroides sculpturatus, assembly GCF_000671375.1. NCBI lineage: Eukaryota > Metazoa > Arthropoda > Arachnida > Scorpiones > Buthidae > Centruroides > Centruroides sculpturatus. Next base: position 282,045 of record NW_019385283.1, read on the forward strand.
TTCTAAAGGATCAAAATATTCATTATAGGCATTTCCTAACTGATACTTTTGTAAGTGTTATCAGATGTAAAAAGAAACATTGTCTAATAAAGAGAATGTTTATTACAAGATTACAAAAAGTTCCCAGAAAATGTAAATAGACAGCAAATTGAATTTAGTACTTTAGTTTTACTTTCATACTTTCCCTTGATTATATATAAAATGACTGCCCAGATTTTTACATCTTTGAACTCGGACCTTGAAAAATAGAGAGACGCAAAAGAATTTAGGGGTAATTTCTGTATGTATGGATGTTAGTTTGTGTGGGGGGCATGATATTTTTCACTCCTGTTCTGAAGCTTAACTCCTGTGCTTTTTGTTGAAAATTTCTGACATTTGGCAGGGAGATTTGTTTATTAGGGGGATCAACGCTATTAAATTTTGGTGATTGAAGGTTGAAGGGGTAGGGAAATAAAGGGAATAGTGAGTATCTCTGGTAGGGTCAGACTTAATGAACATTTTACTTGTTTATTAGCATTTACAATTTTTTATAAGACTTGCCCCTACCCTCAAAGTTAAGCTTTTTGTCATTTCATAATAATTCAAAATACTTACCAAAATTTTGGAAGTCTCTATCCAACTTCTAAATCTAAATTCAGTTTCTTCTTTTTGATTGAAAGAGCCTGTTTAATCCACTTGTATGAAATTGATGTGATATATTTGCTTGTTTATTTTCAAGTGGATTAAATGAAAATAATTTCAACATTAAAGCAAACACAATCTCGGCAAGAAATACAAAAGAAATAAGCCAAGATTTCAAAAATCAGAAACAATTGAAAGATGAAGAAGAATAAAATCAGGATGCTGAAATTTAACATAGTTAATTATGAAATATAACATTAAAATTAGTAAATATTAAAAATTCATATCAGAAAATATATTTAATCTAACTAAAAATATTTTCTGAAAGCATGATAATTAAGAGAAATAAAAACATAGTTACTTCAAGAATACACAAGGTTGAAAATTATAATACTTTATAAATATTTGTAAATTTTAAACTATACAACTGAAGTCTCCGGGGAACACAGTGCTAACTTTCAAAATCACGTTTCTGAGATAATTGAGTTTGAATGTTTGAAAAAACCCTAACATGAAAAATCCCAAAATGATGAGATGACAGCCACATCTACAGGCAATGTTGAAAGAGCACATATATTAACATAAATCTATTCATATGATTTTTTCAAACATTCAAACTCAGTTACCTCTGAAATGTGATTCCGAGAATTAACACTATACATCCCCAAGAGTTTCAATTTTTTCTTCATTGAGAAGGCATCTGATTTTATACTTGCTTGCATTTTATCAACCATTTGGATATTTGTTGAAAATCAATTAGAAGTATAAATTCAGATCTCATATTCAAAGACAGACCATGAGACAATAAAATTTNAAGCAAACACAATCTCGGCAAGAAATACAAAAGAAATAAGCCAAGATTTCAAAAATCAGAAACAATTGAAAGATGAAGAAGAATAAAATCAGGATGCTGAAATTTAACATAGTTAATTATGAAATATAACATTAAAATTAGTAAATATTAAAAATTCATATCAGAAAATATATTTAATCTAACTAAAAATATTTTCTGAAAGCATGATAATTAAGAGAAATAAAAACATAGTTACTTCAAGAATACACAAGGTTGAAAATTATAATACTTTATAAATATTTGTAAATTTTAAACTATACAACTGAAGTCTCCGGGGAACACAGTGCTAACTTTCAAAATCACGTTTCTGAGATAATTGAGTTTGAATGTTTGAAAAAACCCTAACATGAAAAATCCCAAAATGATGAGATGACAGCCACATCTACAGGCAATGTTGAAAGAGCACATATATTAACATAAATCTATTCATATGATTTTTTCAAACATTCAAACTCAGTTACCTCTGAAATGTGATTCCGAGAATTAACACTATACATCCCCAAGAGTTTCAATTTTTTCTTCATTGAGAAGGCATCTGATTTTATACTTGCTTGCATTTTATCAACCATTTGGATATTTGTTGAAAATCAATTAGAAGTATAAATTCAGATCTCATATTCAAAGACAGACCATGAGACAATAAAATTTTGCTGTCAAATATTTATAAATAAATACTGTAAAACACATTCTTTTGTATAAAATTAAATTATGTACTGTATCACCTTTTTAAGTTACAAATATATAAGTATTTAAGTTTTGAAATTTTATAATAAACAATTTATACTATTATATTTGTATTATTTCAGGTTTTGAATTTTTGTTCAATAGTAAAATATAACTATATTATATTTGACTATTAAAATTTATCACAGTATATGGCTGAGTTTAATAGTTAATGTTGACATTTAATGAAATGCTCAATGATATCTATAAACAAATATAAACAATTTTGCTGGGTACGATTGTGGTTGATATCTATAAGTTTACTCTTAGTAATATATCTAATAAAAACACTTTAAAATAATAATAAAAATATTTTATTTGGTGTTTAAAACAGGGTTGTTTTATTTCAAAATGACCAATTATTTTTGATTATTTATTGATAATAGGCCTTTTTTTGGTATAATTATTCAATAAATTCCTGTTTTGTTACTAACTGTTGTAATTTAGTAAAACAATAGTAATTATCTGAATTTACAATACAAAAAATTGACCTTTACAGTGAAACCTCTATATTCATTTTGATGACTTTTTTATTTTTCCATATTTGTCAGTATTTTCTATATTCGTCGTCATTCCCAACACCAGAAGTGGCACTACAATCACATGCCCGAGCTGATAAGCTCGAGTTAATCAGTTTGCTTAGTTTGGTCGTCATGTGTGTTGTTGCGTTATTGAAAAATAATTAATGCAAAAAGCCAAGTCCCAATTGCTCCAAAATGGCATCCAAATGTTGCTATAGTCAATCAAAATACAAATACATTCAATGATAATGTAATTGCCTAATTCAGAAAAGTTTTAAAAAGCAGACAAAAACACACAACACTAGACAAGTTCTTTATTAAATTGAGTAATACTGAATCATCGGCAAAACAGACCCCATGATCATAATTGTATTTGCCTAATGTTTTAATTGATATGTCTTCTTCTAAACAAAAATACTGCTCTTCCCCTTCTACCACTATACCGTATTTATTTAATACAATAAAAGATAAAGTTTTACAATCAACATAATTTTTATTCTTGTAACCTTTTTTCAGGATGGGAACAGATTAATTGAATATCGATTACTTATTATGAGAAAAATTGTTTCTATATTTATCATATTCCATATTTGTTAGGTCCTTAGGAACAGATTAATGATGGATATAGAGGTTCCAACCTCTATATTCATCATTAATCTGTTTTTCATTATCTTATACAGTCATTCATTATGACTGTATAAGATTATAGTATGGTTATTTTTGTTCTATAGACTGCTGTGTCAAGATTTAGAAAAATGTAAAATCTACATGGATGCTGAGATGATAAATAAAATTTCTCATACTCTGTTTAATTTCTTATGTGAGATCTATGTGATCATTTTATTAATATAAAATATTTTATATCAAGGAGAAAATTTTAAACAAAGAAAGGATGCAACATTCGTTTCTGAGGAAGGAAGGGAAGTTGAACTTCCTTTAGACGGCCGACTTGCATGATGAATCAGGTCAGTTTTGCATATGGTTCAGGCCGCCTATAAATAGGAGCATTTTCCCGCCAATCGGGTAGTCTATCAAAAAGAAGATTACCATACAAATTATGCGCAGTTTCCCAATGTAGGATGTGCCACATAATATTTACAGAGTTCCCTGAAGATAAGAACTGGCAACAATATATTTGATCTCTGTATAAAACTAAGGATCACCTCCCATGATATCAAAGATCCCATATAGAAGACATTGGAACATAATGTATACTAAACGCATAGAAGATAAATTATCCCAATCCACATTATAGAAGATTACGACTACGAACATTACTTAAGTTTGAGGTAGTAGAATTTCTTGTGTATGTAAACTCTCTCTCTCGAACATAGATTAGAAGTATTTTAATTCCTTAGCATATTGTATTTTTGTTATAACTTGTTCATAGTTTCATTAAATTCATTTGTTATTGTTTATAATATGGTTTCATCTTTGATTCCATTCAGAGCCTACATCCACTCCACTTACTTGCGACCCTCCCACTTGATATTCCTATAAAAAGGGTTACTAGCATGCCTAACGCTATAACTATGCTGGTGTCAGGAAAAAACAACTTTCAGGGGTTTCTTATGAACTCCTGATCATTAATAAGCATCTTAAGAAGCCATCCTTCGACAACTGAGGGCTAGTCCCACAGACTAGTTGCCAAATAAGTGATATTGAGTATGTTCCTGACCCAGTACCCCCAGCTAGCCCATCACACTTATATTATTTTTTTATTTTGAGTTTTGATGTTTGTTTAATTAAATCTCAACTACTATCATAATATTCCATCTTAGTTAATTTTCATAATCAAGCTGATAAAAATATTTGAATTACATACAAAACAAAATTTAGAAAATTACAGCTAATGGTAGAAAGAACTGAAATAATATAGTCTAACAGAACATCACTTTATTAGTGATGTACAAAAATACATAGGTCAAAAATTCTGAAATAAAACAATTGCATTTTAAACATTTTTATGATGTAATTTTGGTAATAAATCAGCTTTTCTATATTATATAAAGTTTGCATAATAAAAACTAAAAAGAGTATAAAATTTATAAATGAATTTAAAACCTGAACTTATTTTAAATGTTAAATTTTATTTAAAAATTTTTAATATTCTATTTTTGGTAACTAAAGATGATCATTGAAAAATGATTGAAAACATTTTTATTTTATTAAATTCTGCTGGATTTATATTGGTGTAGTTTATTTTATGATTTATTTCAAAAGTTTTCTTGTTAATTTTTAAATTAAAAATATTATGCATATAAAGTACAGTATAAAAATATATACAATTTATAATTTGGAAAACACAAATTACTCTTACCAATTTTGAATTAAAAAATCCATTATATAATAGATTATTTTTGTCATTTTCCTTCACAAATTTGATGATCAAGCCTGTTTTTCTTTACATTTTTTTTATTTTGCATACATCATTTTTTTTAAATTAAAATTTCAAATAAAAGTATGAAATTTTGAAAGATATCAAGAATACTGAGAAATATAATATCAAAATAACCTACATCTGTTTATTAGGAAAACTATAATAAAACTGATATAATATTATTTAGAATGTTTGTACTCTTTACAAACAGAAATAAATCTAATAAGTTTTGAAATATAGATGGATCACCACTATATTTTGCTGAAAGAACAATATTATCACACCTACAAAATATCTAATGTCCTAATATAAATCATTTAATCTGATGTAATCACATTATCTTATAATTTATAACAGCTTTATTATCCAAATTAGTAAACAACAAACACATTGGAAATATATTAATGTCACCACATAATTTGTCTAAGAGAACGCATGTGTAAAAATAACACATTAAACTGTGTGACTTATATATATAATATATATTAATTTATTTAAAAAAAAAAAATGCATTTATTTGAGAAAATTTGAATAAATAAAATCCATAAGCATCTTTCTCTTCGAGCACAGCAACACTATAACCAATCCAGCTGTATTTATAGAGAAAGTGTACTTACAGAAAGAATGATTAGAAAACAAAATGTATTAACTATAAATAGTAGTTGCATTAAATAGAAAATTTTATAAATTTCAACATTAGATTATTTAAAGAGGAAAAATAGTATTTTGTATAGAAATTCTTTTAACAGACTTAACTGTATAAATTGATTTAATGTAGTTGTTTATTTTAATGTTCAAATTAAACCTAAAGGCAATTCACTTTTATATACATAAGTGAATAATAAATGAAATACAGACAACAATGTACTAAAATTGTACCATTAAAGATAAATCAGAATGTTTGATTAACTATTATTTTTCTTATAACAATATTGTTAAAAACAAATGAAGCTAATGCTAAAAATCTGTATTGCTGCATGATACTTGATTTAATGTTAGACAAGTAAAACTTCCATAAACCAATAATGATGTTCACTTTATTTGTAATTTGGCTTTATTTTAAAACATATCTGAATAGTACATTTGAGAGAATTAATACAGTCAAAAGTACAAAAATAATATCTAAATAAAATAAGATGATCTGAAAGAAAAGAACTGGCCTGGGGTGGGGCATGAACCCACAGCCTCCACTTGCCATGCGATTCACTTGTCAGTTGCACTACCTGGACTCCAACAAGCCTTCGCTTCTAGATATACTGTATTTAAATTTAGATACAACCTTACACAGTTAATCACAGTGCCAGCTGGGGACAACTCCTACACCCACAGCCTAAGTGCATCTCCAGAATGGTACTCAGCTAGCTAATCTTTTTATCCAGTAAGTAAATATATACATAAGTATATACCTCACTGAATAAAAATGTTAGCTAGCTGAGTGCCATTCTGGAGATGCATTTAGGCCTTGGGCATAGGAGTCATCCCCAGCTGGTGCTGTGATTAGCACACCGCACAGTAAAAAGATGTTTGAGATTGTGCTTATAATTTAGGTCTTAAAAGAACAGAAAACACTAAAAGTTTAAATAATTCAGCATTCTAAAAGTTCTGTATGAACATCAAAAAGTTTTAATTGAAAATAAGTAAGAAGAAAATTAAATATCATCAAAACTTTCAAGCAAAACTTTTTAAGTTAGACCTGAACAAACAGAAAGAGTTACTGTCCTCTTTTATCACACTCATAACATTTTAATTTAACAATATTGCCAATATAGATTTAAATTTTGATAGATTATCACTCAGGAAATATTTCACTTTTATTTTTATGATTCTTAACATTACATGTATAGACATGGCTATACATACATACACATACAAATCATGCAATATATACAATAGCAAAAAAACATGTATTCATCAGTTCACATCAATTTTTTACTAGTTTCCTGACCTCATAATAGTTTTGATTTTTAAATTTAATTAATGTCAAGATAGCAAAAATAATAAAATAAGCTGATGACATATCAAAAAATTAATTTATAAAAATAAAACAACTCATATATCTTTCATTATATAAAATCATACAGTAAAAAATCTTCAAAGTATTACTTCAAGAATTCATTAAACCTGAAGAATTAATTCATCATTTTCAGCAGTTGTTTCAAACTTACTAAATCAGTACTAAATCTTTACACACACATTTATTTTACATACTTATTTCAGTAAGACATTTTTAATCCAATAAAAATTAAAAGTATTAATTTGTTTAATTAGTATAAAATCAATCATATTAGTTTACAAAATTTTGATGTCATATTTTCCAGTATTCTCAACTCAATGTTAAAATATATTAATACACTGTGGATATGTTTCATTAATATGTGTAATAAGATATTAATTTTGTACAGAATACAAAATAATAGTAAATATTTTTAGTAGAAAGTTATCAAAATATTTTTTAAAAATAAAATTAAGTTTATAACATTTTTGTACAACAAAAAAATGTGTTTTATAATAATACACTTCTCAGTTATGAATAAAAACCAACTATTTATTATTAGTATTAAAATTAAAAAATTAATATATATTCTTTAAATAAGTATTTGATATAATAGCATTGTTAGAATTGATTATTTTTAAAAAAACTAAACTTGGCTGCAGGGAAAAAACATATTAATTCAAAAATAAACAACTAAATTTTATATTAGTATAATAAAATGAATTTACAATATTTAGATTACGATTTTATAACATATTCCTTCAGAATTTAAAAATCTTTGTACAAATTATGTACATTCTTGAAAAAACATTTTAAATAAATCTCAGAAAAAATAGTAATCAAGTTACTGAAGAAATAAAGAGGTTAACTAAATTAAAAAAAAAAACTATTTACAAATAATTTTCAAAGTTTAAATCTCTGATATGTTTTGACCTACAAATGTCCAACCTATTTTTCATTAATAACTGAAAATTTTCAATATTAACTTTTATTTTTTTGATTGTAACTTACAGTCAAACATTGTTTAGTGCAATTATTGAAATATATACATTTCTTAAAACTCTCTTCTATTAATAAATTAAAAAACTACTTAATAGTAAAGTTCAATCTTCAATTTCACTCTGGTCACAAACCATATATAGTAATGCATTTTTGAGATTTAAAACTATCTGCAATGTTGTAATAAGAGAAGAGATATCAAGTTACAGTCTCAGTCACAGAAATAAACAGTTGAGAATATTTGATATTCTAATTAATTATTAAAGCTCTGTAAATTGAACGGAATATTTGTTACTGGAAAATTTTCACTTATATATTCAGAACAGTCACAAATTTATGTATTTTTAAAGTAAAAATAAATTTAAAATATCATTTCATTTATTACTGTTATAATCATTAAAAATGTTTTCAGGGACAAGTTTTATTCATTACGAAATGAATTATCTAGCCATGAAAAATATTTCCTTATTCTTACACAGAACTTTTAAATTCTAAAGGAAAGATTATTATTAATTTTCTTTTATACTGCTTTAGTAACAATAACTCATTTTTCAGATAAATTAAAATCTGTAATTTATAAAATGACAATTTTCGAAATGAATATTTTAACATTTCTTATAAATAAGCTTATTCTGTATTAATGAAACAAATTTTGGAACAAAATCATAATTTAGTCTATTAATCTAATAGTGCATAAAATCTGAAAAAGACTAGTTTAAAAAACAATTAAACTTCTACTTTTCATTCTAATTCAATTTTCATTAATCTAACTTAAATAATGACTTTTTGTAATAAATAACTTTTATTATTAATACATATAATGGTTATTCTTTTCACTAGAATTATTTAATTATAGCTTTTTTTTTTTAAATATGTCAAACTTCAACATTATCCAATTTGAAAAGTAGAATGTATAAATTTCTAAATTAAACTAAAAATAAAAAAAAATAATAATGAATTAATTAAAAATTTTCTTTTTAAAGATGAAATACATAAAAAAAGTTCTTGAAAGTTTGAAAAGAATTAATAAATTTTCAGGCTGTTTATTAACTTATTTATTCACTTCAACTTTCAATCACTTTTTAAATGTATTTGTTATTTATTTAACACAGAAATAAGTTATTTCATTATATATCATGTTTTTTGTATATTGTTGAATATTAACATTATTGTTACAATTATTGTTGAATAAGAAACTTATTCAATAAATATATTAATATTTTTAATGCTATTTTAGAGAATATTTTTATATTGTTATTTTAAAATAAAAAAAAACAAACAATCACTTTATTAATTTATAAGGTTAGTCCTGACCCAATCTAAGCAGAAAAATAAATTCTTAAAGAACTGATCAATCAGAAATAAAATCATCATCAAGAAACTAAGTTTTCTGAATTTACATAAATATTCATAGCTTAATCTAGTTTCTACTGTTTATATTTCTTCTTGTAGTTAATGCAGCATAAATTAAATTTATCTTGCATATATCATTTTTAAAAGTGAATTACTTTTTACTTTACAACTACTTTAGGTAAATAAGCAGATATTAATAAATCTTAAAATAACCCATTAATTTAAAACATTTCATAATTATAAATTTCTATGACTTTTTAAAAATATTAATAAACTGAATAAATGACTTGGTGTTTGTTTCTTTAATAAAGAAACTAAATACTATATAATTAACAAAGAATTTCATTATAATTAAATTGCTTCATATTATTTTTATTTTTGCTTAAAAATACACATAAAATGAACTTAAACTGAACACATTAATAGAAGACTCAAAGATAATTAAATTCAATTAAGTTTTTTCTATTCGTATTCAGTAACTTTAATATATTTAAGGAATTAACTATCTTAGAAAGCATTTTCATATGCAAAATCCACTATTTTATTTCATTAGAAAATATTTCATTATATTGTTTAACCATTTTGTCATATTTTTAATTCATTCATAATTTATATTTGTTATTTTAAAATTCCATTTTAGTAAACAGTGTTTCTTAAAAATAAATTTATAGCAAATTAATTTTCTGGTAAAGTTACAACCAAGGATAAAATATTAACTATCAATACCTGTATACTATAATCTGTTTCACATGTACTATCATAATCAGGTTTATCAGGGATGCAAATGATTATGGGTGATTTAGGTCTAACATTTGCTGAAGAATGATCATCTAGCTTCTGCCTTTTACATTCAACATTTTCTGTTGCTGAAAAGGTATTAATATATTTTATTTTTATTTTATTTAATAATAAATAAAACTTTAAATTACAAAACTTTACAAGTTAATAATAATTACAAAAAGTAAGTTATTAACCTGATGGTCTCTTGATGCTATCAATTTGTGAATTCTCTGAAGACTCTTTAAAAAAAAGTTTGTATCAGGTTTTATTTATTTATTAATTTTAAGCTTTTTAATGAAAATGATATAAAGATTACAGAATAAATGTAGTAATTAAAAATAGTTTACCAGAACTGTCCTTGGTAGTGGGTGGTAAACGATATAATACACGTGTTAATAATTTCCTAAATAACATAAATTATCAACATTAAGTATAACTAAATAATCAGCACATGTAAAATTCTACATAAAATCGAGTGTTAGCTCAATCATATTCAATATAATCTATTAATCTATCATATAAATTAAAAAAATCAAGTTTTTTCAATAAATTGTATTATAAGTAGTGATTTCACTGTATGTGATAATCATCCCTCTTGTAAACAAGCATTTTTAATATATGTATTAAGCATTTACAAAATGATAGTCACAAGTTTTTCTTTGTTATTATATTTTAAGTAAAATTAACATGCTTAACATGTTTTCATCCCAAACTTTTTCTAAACACATTTAATAATTTTTAGAAAACTTAATTGTTTTAGTTTTTTCATTTAAAGGAAACCCTATGAATATAAATTCTAGTGATACTAAGTGAATTACAATAAACTTTAAATAATGAAATTTATTCCTCTAATAAAATAATTACTTTCATCTGTCACTAAACTCATAAATAAAGCTAACATTTTAAAGCATAATGGCAGCCTCTCATAACTGAGTTAATGATAGAAACATTAGATGAAATTATATATTAGACTTAAAATAATTACAGAATGGTAATTTTATCACTAATTCAATTATGAAAAGTTGATATCACACTTTAAAATGTTAGCTTTATCTATAAACTCAATTTCTAATACAGATGAACTAAAATATCTTTCAATGTAAAATTAATTTAAAGGTTTTTGTGGAATACCACATTTGATTTTAAACACTTTAAACTAGGGGTACCTGGAATATCTATGGGATGCATGCAACCTGCTGCCTGACTTCAGTAAAAATATTTTCATGTTAATAAACCTACTCAAATAGTCATAAATGCATTAGCATTATTTTAATTTTGATTTATATAATGCATTTAAGTTTCTTATTGCTAAATTTTCACACAAGTATTTGTTTTAATGCAATTCTTTTTAAAGTAGTGATATAATGAAAGATTAGTGTAACAAAGAAGTTCATAAATGCTGTACTGCAGAAGTGGTATCTTTAATAATGAAATATACTACAGAGACATATCAAATCAAATAAAGCAACAGTTAAATATGTTAAAATAGTTAAAGTATTAAAAAAATTTAAGTGACAAATTAGACAAGTAACAATTAAAAATTAATACAAATTATTCAACTCAACCTTATATTATTATTATTTCATCATTAAAATCATCTTTGAACTCACAGTTAATTAATAATTATTATTTTAGAATTATTACTGTTAGTAGATATATGCCATCCGAATGTCAGCAAGGAAGTATTTTTAAGATATTTAAGATTAAATATGAATAATTTGCAAAAATAAAAAAATATATTTCTAAGAATTTCAATGTTGTGTATTATTAGATTGTGAAAATTAAATTTAATATACAACAAGTCTATTTTTGCTACCAAATGAATGTACAGTGAAAACTGCTTAGGCGACCACCTGCATTCGTCGGGCACCTGTCAAAACGGGCAAAAATTTCTGGCACGGAATAGTTTATTCATAGAGTCTTCGTATAAGTTACCTGTATTAAATGACCACCTGTGTAACGCGACCGCGGGCATCGATTTTTGGTCCGGAACAACATACAACACCTGTAATAAGCGACCACTTTCGCGAATGTATCTGGTCTAAACTATTGTAAAAACCCATCTCAACAACGTTTCCCCTCCAAATATAATAAATTAGTCTAAACTCTGGTTCGAACCCATCCCGGCCACTTCTCCCACCCTTGAAATTAGGTGCAGGTGTTAATAAATTAGTCTAACAACAAAGGAAATTCATTTCAGTTTGTTGGAAAATGTCCAAAAACGAAAGAAATGTGCTGTCGTTAGAAGATCGTGTTATTAATTAATTAAAGTTATCACACCAGCAATTAGCAGCGAAATTTAACTGTGGAAAAACGAAATTGATTTTACCCTAGACCTACAGTATATTCCTTGGGGTATAAAATATTGTACACGATAGAATTAATCGGCTGATCTCATCGTTTGACAAAATCTATTTTTATTTATTTATTTTGAAGCTCATATACAGTACATGCGCGATAAATAGTTTCTGTATCAATCTACCTTATTTCCACGATACTTTTAGAAAAATAATATCCAAGTAATTTTTGCAGGCAAAATATTCAAAAAACAATAAACGCATTAATGTAAAAATCGGTTTTACTTCCTTTTTCGATTCCGCGATTGTAATGAAATCGTATAATGAGAAAAAATAATAAAATCGTTTTATTATTAATTAATAATTTTTCTTATTGTACTTAATTAATTAANAAAAAACAATAAACGCATTAATGTAAAAATCGGTTTTACTTCCTTTTTCGATTCCGCGATTGTAATGAAATCGTATAATGAGAAAAAATAATAAAATCGTTTTATTATTAATTAATAATTTTTCTTATTGTACTTAATTAATTAAGAAAATACAATATTTTTAAAGTTAAAATATGATTAAACTAACGAAAACCAAAAGCAAAGTGATGGAGAGATAGGACGCGCTTGTACATTGATGACGTAATACACGTAACTGAGGAGAGGACGAGTCGAATTAATTAAGTGGGAAAAAAGAAAGTGTGCATTATAATCGAGAAAATGCGAGTATTGTATTAATCTTTAAAATAAAATACAATACCAATATAGCCCTATCGTTGAAAAAATTCGCTTATTTTTGCTCACCTCGAGTTTTGTTTAGTAGAAATGGCTAAAAAATGCGCAAAATACGTACGGAAATACGTTATTACAGGACCATCTGTATTGGACGACCACCTGTCTAAAAGACCACTTTTTGAAGGAACCGTGGGTGGTCGCCATAGACAGGTTTTACTGTATTTTATATTTTTTAACTATAGATTAACATAGTCACTATTATGATATGTCACTTCTGTTACAGTAATATTTGTGTCACTCTCCTTTGAAATTCATCTCCATTGTCATTGCTTTGATACACACCCATTTAATGTTCATATAAATTCTAAGTAAAGAATAATAATTGCCTGTTTAAAAACAAATGAACTTAACATGATCTAACTTAACAATACTGAACACTGAAGTTGTTCAGCCTTGTTTTAAACTAAAATCATAGGATAGAATAAACTCCAAATAAAGTCCAAATGTAAAATAATAGTTATTGATTTGAAAATTACTTGCTTACAAAAATGATATAATCAAGTATTTGTCTCAATTCAATGGAAATTCAAATTTTTATATATCTTTACTGAAAAGTTCAAGATATAATTTTAAAAATTTAATTAAAAAAAAGTGTGTATCTAAATTTAAGTAAGTCACACTTTGAAATTTTACATGCTGATATATTTTGAAAAAATATATTACATAGAGACTCATGCACAGGATTTCTTAAGTGTGGTTAAAATTTTTTTTTTTTTATAAAGTAACTTATATACCTATATTGTGAAAATTAATACAGTAACACAATACAGTAGACTAAGGTAAAATTGAATGAAAAATTAATGCTTTACTCACATAACATCATCTATAGTAAATTTATTCACACCTAAAACTTTACCCAGATCATCATCTTCACAAAAAATTTGTCTGGGATTTTTTTTGTCATACAAATTATGAGCTATTATATAATTTTTCATAAAGCCCAATATCTAAAAAACAAAGGTTATTAAAATTACAGTAAGAATATCATGTAATCAAATGTATTCAAATAATAATCAAATATTTACCTGAGATAATGTAAATAATTTACCACTTGCACCAACACTTTCAAGTAACTTAAGAAATGCTGATTTTAACACAAACTAAAAAAAAATATTAAGTTGATTCATTATAACTGAACACAAATGCAAACAGTATTCTTAATTATGTAGTAAACCTAATATATGAAATGTTACCTCATTAGCAGCATGTTATATAAACTTTATATTACTCTGTATATTATAATAAATAACTGTTTCATAGTTATTATAATTATGTTGTTATATTAAGTTCCAGTTTAATGTATAGAAAATGTTTTAAAATAATTTGTGATTTATGATAGAAATTAGTTTTAGATAATAGCAATATTATGATGTAGTGTGTAAGAACAGATATTTAACACCACCTATGACTTTCTCAGTAAAACGTTCCTGAGTTATGACAATGACTAAACACAGCATGCAAATATATTTTAATAAGTTTCACTATTTATTAATATTTTTAGAAAAAAATAATAAGTTTAAAATTTCTTCTATACATTGAATAATAATAATAATACACTGAATAAAAGTTTGAGATTTCAAAATATTTTAATATACTGTGTAAGAACTGTACATAGTTTATTTGTTCTAACTAATTTATGTTTTCTTCTTGTTTTTTTATTTCAAAATGGGTGCTAGCAAAACATTAATTGATTATAAAGAGGGACAAACTAGCAAACCAACAGAATGGGTAATCAGAACGTGAAATTGAAAAATTATTAAACAGATCCTGACAATTGACAAGCTTATTTCCAAAATGACGTATCTCCAGAAAATACAAATTTTAAATAATTGCTTTAAATATTAAGGTAAAAACTTAATTATTGGTACAGAGCTTTATTTTTATATTCCAAATATAGGTTTAACAGTGAAAAAAATCCCAAAGCAAAGGATATGGTTGTACTTCAAATCATGGACTTCAACCACTTTGGAACAAAATTGCAGCATTTAAATGGATAATGTAATAAAAACAACAAATACATGGTCAAAAAACTTTTAATAAATAAATATAAAAGAGAATATACGAAATAAGATACAAAACAAAAATGAAAATCACACAAACCTTGTTCATATGACTGAAGATAATAAAAAAACAGCATTTAAAAAGTTACTAATTCCAAAAGAAAGAAAATAAAAACCTAATGATTACATAAAATTATTAATAAAAATCATATTGTAATTGTTCTGTCACAGAATCAATCACTTTCTAAACAAGAAAACATTTTTTGTAAAATGTCATTGAGTATGCCCATCACGTATTCCCAGTTTATTTAAAAGTTTCTGCACATCGTCTTTTCGAGATTAACTTTATTTCCCAATCAAACAAATCAACTAATAGACATGACCATTTTTAAACCTCTTTTTAACATTGTATATTTGCACATTCCTGATCTATCAGAATAGTGCTGTTTGCAACAAACATATTTAGAGTTTATATTCTGATCACTTTCAGATACTTTAAAATCCATTTTTGTCTTAATGTATTAATGAAGTTTCCAATTACCAAGAATGTGTACTTGTCTTGTACGCTCAAAAATGTTATTGTAGTCTCATATTTCCAACACTTTTGTCCCTGCTCCGCCTATTGGCACTACAGGATTCACAGAGACTACTCTAATCATAGGTAGGTCGGGCACCCAGCATTTTCTGAGGTGTCTGGACTTAAACAGCCAGACCTGAGTTAAATGCTTTGGCTCTGTATGAACCATTGGGGACCAACCATCCTCACTCTTGGGTATGACCGTCTAGCGTTCAAATACAGTTTTGTGTGCAGCCTGTACTGCACTTAGAGTTCTCTACCTTTGAGAGACCAGCTCATATTAACAGTCAGTGGGACCCCCTCCCCTAGAAAAGAGGCCTGCCCAGTAAATCCACTGAGCTTATAGATCAAAGAGACCTATTACTTTTTCCATTTATTCCTTTAGTTTCCTTTACTATCTGCTAGCATTTGAAGTATTTGTTGAAGGCTTAGACCAGTCGACTTGGTCAGCCCCTCGGCGGAAGTTCTCAGTAAGAGGACAGTCAAGTACATAGTGCCTTGCGTCACCATGAGAACACCCAAAGGAGCAGCTACCATCTCCTTGTCTGAACTTGAACTTGAAGTAGTGAAACCTCCCATGTCCGGTCAGTATTTGCATCATTAATCAGTCACTACACACTGGAGTATGGCCAACTTCAATCACAAAGGCATAGGTTAACCTACCTATTGTACTTTGAGTCCAGTGTTCTTGCCAGTATGTCACTGATCATTGCAGTAGAGTACCTGTTATAAAGGTAGTTGAGGGTTTGACCATCCTCGTTACAAATGGGTCCGTGGCTTCAGCCTTGGCGAGTTGATTGGCATGCTCGTCACCCAGGATCCTGATGTGGCCTCAGACCCACCTCAGGGCAACATGTCATTTGTGCCTTGCCCTCAGTACCCTACCTCTGATCTTCTGTACCAGCATGTCCTTATGGTACCCATTACTCAGGGCCTGAAGCAACAATTGGCTGTCAGAGTAAAATGTGACCACTCTGGAACCTGGATGTTGTAGGATCTGCTGGGATGCACGCCCCCTCCAAGACCACCAAATCTGCCTGGAATGCCTCTTCAACTGACAATACACTTGCACAACACTTTCAAGTTAGAGACTGCTGTAACTATGTCGACTTACTGGTAAAAGAAGCAGTTCGGTTTTTTTTTTTAACATTTTTTTCTACCCTTTCAAATGCCCTATCTATGGGTAAATAACTGACCCCACACCAGATATGTATAGTGTAATTTTTGAGATTATATATCTGAAAGTTTACTTAGCATTGCTAATAACGTGTAATTTTTGTTTTGTGCACTGCATCCATCACAAAACAAATTAATTTTCTTGATTTTCTTACAAAAATTTCTATAAAAAAGTACACTAGCATATCGACTAAATACTTTTTGAACTTCTTCAAAAAATGTAGACATTAAAGAAAAATTAAGAAAACAATCAAACACAATAGCACTTGCCCTTCAGAAAGAAATCGTTACTGTGAAATAGACATGTGACCAAAATACACTTTATAATTGGCTGTATGGGCAATGCAAAAGTTTGGAAATAAATACAGAACAAAAAACTTCAAATTTGAAAAGAAAACCAATTTTTTGATACATTTTTCAACAGAAGAAACACCTGTTTCGGGAGAAAAAGTATTGTAGCACTATAGAGAAGCATATTATCAACATGTTGGTGCCATGAACTAAAAAAAATAAAAAGTGAAGATATGTCACTTTGAAAATAAGCTCTTCAATTATGGAAGGAAATCATGCAATGAACAACTGATTAAGTTATCTACTTGAAAAAAAAAATGATTTTGAGATGTGCAAGCACTACAAATGAGTCTGCTATAAACATTACAAGGCAATTGAAGCTTCCAATCAGCTCAAAAACTATTCTTACAGTTATGACAGCATCAGATATCATTTAGTATATGAAAATGAAAGCAACTGAAAGTACATTTTCTGGCTACTCACTTTTGCAAAGATGTCACAAACAACGAATTTTGGGAAAATGTTGCTTTTAGTAATGAGAAAAATGTAATCAGAATTTATTACAGTTCCTTAGAAATCGAATGCTAAAATATGTAATGGTTATAAAACAATAAGTTTGATAAGCCATATGCTGAAGAGCCAGGCTAGAATATATCAGAAATGTGAAGAATATTTGAGTGATTTTGGATTTCAGAATGGACTTTGTACAAGAGAAACCTTATTTAGTATAATATTCTTATACAGCAGTGCAGAATGTGTCAGTGGATGTCTATGTACCGTACATTAAGCATTTGATCAGGTTAAACATGACATTTTGGTTTAAATCTTATAATAGGACTAGTGAAAGGATATTCATATTATTGTAAATTTGCATTGAAAGCAGATAGATATAATAATAGTTTATGGTACAATCTCACAACAAATTAAAATTCAAAACAATTGTGTATCAGTAAACAAACATTCAATTTTCAAAGGCCCATTTTTCAGAAATGCTTGAGAAGTAGGTCCTGTTATTTAAACAAGGAGCTCTTTGTGTTAACAGCTACACTCTCACAGAGTTTATTTCAAATCAGAGACCTGAACATCTGAACCTCTCTTTGTCAGATCAAACAAGTTAAAAATATGAGAAACTTATGTGATTAGTGTAAGACATCAATATACTTTATTCAAGAAAACCATGGATAGGATGCAAATATCATTGACAGTAGTTCATATTCTGTAAGGACAAAGCACAATAAGAAGGGAAAAAACGTTTCAATATATATAAAAACATTTTTGGTATTTTTTTGTCCAGCTTTAGTTACAGAACATTCTTAAAATGAAACATCAAAACTTTATAAAACTGAACAACAGTTTTACAATTTCATGTTATAGGATCTAATCTGAAAAAGCAGTGTAGATTTTTGTTATAAATTAAACATTATATACAGTGTACCTAATTGAGAATGGAATCAGGAAAAATTAACCCAATACAATGTTAACAATCTATATCATCAGATAAGAATTTGCTAAACACTACAAGATTATATTAGAAAACATTATTTCATGTCATCTTCCTTTCTTTTTAACCTTTGTCTTAAAATTAAATTACTAATACTTTATTTAGAATTGGTATTACCAACATTTTATTTACTAATTGACAAAGGTAAACATTGTTTTATTTTGAACTACAGCAAGCTGTGCAAATGATAAACAACAGTTAAGTTGCCTACAAAGCTAAATTTAAGTGTACAGTTATCTGCTTTGCTGAACAACAAAAGAACAAAGAAGTTGAATGAAAATATGATGTAGCAGAGAGCAATATTAGATGTGTAACAGCATTAACAGGCTATTTTTGAGTGCAAGACTTCATGAAAGAAATTCAATAAACCTCAAAAAGGAAGTCATCTGATGAACAAGTTGTAGAGTTTGTGAAAGAGAAGTGAAAGATCTAATAAAGAGGAAAGGCAATGAAATTTGACATGCTCTAAATATGCTACAGCAAACTCTTAAAGCCAACTGCATTTGGGTGATGCACTTCATTAGGCATAGGCCTTGTCTCTACAATGGTGCATAACTATCCATCAGAAACTGTTAACAAATTCTCAATTCTCTAAGTTTTCAGTTGATTGTAGTTAGACAAACAGGAGACTTTACGTTAGGCCAGATTAGCAATGCTAATTAAACCTCTATTTAGCTAGATATGCTTTGCAATTACATAGTTGAAGAAAAAAAAAGGTAAAAGAAGTTCTCTATACCCTGATAGTGGAGTCAAACAAATATATCTAAAAATGTGATCATCATGAAGCACTGTAAACATAACAATAAAATGCATCTAAAGATGCATTTATTATTTAATACTAATTTCCTGTAGATGCATGTTTAATGATATAGAACCTATATTACGTTCACACTGTTTTGGGTTTTGATATCTCAAAAACCAAGTGTACTTTAGTGAATTCAGAGATTTAAAAATTACAACAAAAATAAATTCTCAATTAAAATCACACCAAACTATTTTCAAAATGTGAAATCTATTTCAAATGATAAATTTTATTTTTAATATACTATGTCTCAGAAACTGACTGTTAATATAATTGAAGTGAAACATTCACTGTAATAATATAGATAACATGTAAGACTACATGAAATTTAGTCCTATGTTTATAAAATGCATATAAAATGTACTTTTCAAAATTATTATGATTATAATTCCTATCAATTTATATTAGAATAAAATTAATATACAGTACGAGTCCTTTTATTTTTTCTGAGTATTTTTAAACAGTATTCTAATAATCACACTTTTTTGGTAAGCTTAAAAAAATTAATAGTTTAACTAGTATCTAAAAAAAATTTCTGATTACCTTTTCAGTTTTAATTCCACTAGTTGAAACTTCTTCATTTGTAGTATTCTGAAAAACAAACAAACCACATGATCAAATAAAACCAATGTCTAAATCTATGTAGTTACAGTATATTATAAAAGCTAAAATCCAGATAAATGCTAAGAATAACATTTCCAACAGCCTTTATCCAGCAGTGTATTTATGTTTATGATGGTAATGAGTTTAACAAAATTTGAATATACTAAAAATATGAACATAAAATATAGAATTCAATATGTAATAAAACCTGTTCAAAATTACTGTATATATTATTACTAGCAGACCCCGCCACGCCTTGTTGTGGCTCAAAATGTATCTATTATAAATGTATAACACTGCCCCAGTGGGGGAAAATTTTTCGAAAAATTTTTTCTTAGTGTACATTCTGTTGACGTACCCTATTAAAACGCAATCAAAAACGCAAAAACCCGCATCTAAAATAGTATAATAGAAGCCAAGTTTTTCAGAGTAAGCCTTAATCCTGTCTCTCTCCCCCGCGGGGGGAATATCGAAAAATCCCTTCTTAGTGTACATTCTGTTGACGTACTCTATTAAAACGCAATCAAAAACGGAAAAAACTGCATCTAAAATGGTATAAATAGAAGCAGAGTTCTTTACGGTAACCTTTTCCGTAAGGCTTACCGTAAAGAACTGTCCATCCCCCATGTTTAACGGAATAATATACAGCCTATGTCCACCCTGAAGTTCCATTCTAAATATTGGTGAAAGAATTTTGAAATCGGATGAGTAGTTTCGGAGATTACCTGCTGCATACAAACTAACATACATACATACATACATACATACAAACATTACCTCTTTATAATATTAGTATAGATTAATTTTTCTACTAAAATTAATATAATCAGTAATGTTTTTGAATTCCCATCAGATGAAAAAAACTTTTTTTAATACAAACAAAAAAACAGCTGTTCTAAAAAAATTTTATTTTCCGATGGGAATTCAAACACATTGTTAAAATTCGTCACCAGACGGACATTGAGGCATAATCTACATTTGTCAGAGCTATTTTTAAGTAGATATAAAGGAGCCGAAATCCTGAATGGATAAGGATGAGAACATTAAAGACGTTGTAAGATTTACCATTTCCAATTTTTAAGAAATTTTTAAATTTTAATTGGATTTCTGTGTTTTTAAGGAACTTTTTAACTGGGCAGCTGAGTAGTCTAAAAAGGAAAGTCTGGCTGTCTATAGTTTGTTCTGGAACATTGAAGAAAATAAAATAATGATCGTCTGAGAATTTTTAGAAAGACTGTTTTTTTATTTGTATTAAAATAATCAGTAATAGTAATCTTTACATTTAAAAATCAATAGAAATTTGATATGTAAACAAAATTGATATACAGTGGAACCTCTATATTCGTAATATTCGATATTTGTCATAATTTGCAACAACAGCAGTAATGCTATAATCACACACTCACACCAATCAGCTAGCTGTGTTAGCTTAGTGTTGCCAATTTAGCTAATTTTTGATTTAGTGAGTTTATGAATGATCTAGTTATGCAAATTACCTAAATTAAAATGGCCTAGCTATTTTTATACTATCTAGATATAAAAAATCAAACAATTTTAATGGAAACAATATGATTTAAATATTTTTATTAAAATGTCTAGCTATAAATTTGAATTTTGAGTTGGCAACACTATGTCAACTAGCTGTAGTTAATCAGTCTGCTTTGTGTGGTCATCATGTGTGTTCTTGGTTTCTTGTGTTAATTATTTTCAAAATCTCAAGTTTCAATGGTTCCAACAAAGCACACTGAAGAAAAAGACAAAAAAGGAAAGCTGTTAAAACAACTACAGAGATAAAAACATTATTGCTAAGTCTGAAAATGAATAAAGTAGAGAGGTTGCAGCCTAAGTTTTCATCTCTAAAACGTCGAACATTGAGCACTGCTATCTTGTAAGCCTAGAAGTTTGACAATGGCCTTTAGAACATCATTGGGAATAATGCTCGAAATTCCAAATGCCATTATCAAACTTCTAGGCTTACAAGACGGCAGCACTCAACATTTGACGTTCACGTTTTATAGATGAAAAGTTCAGCCACAACCTCTCTAGTGTTTCCAATTTAGCCAAAGAATTTAATATGCCAAGATCATAATTGGAATTACCTAATGTTTTAATTGATGGTATGTCTTCTAAATAATAATAATCTTCTCCTCCTTCTACCACTATACTGTATTTATTTAGTACAATAAAGATAAGGTTTTACAAAGAACAAAATTTTTATTCTTCTATCTTTTTTAGGATGGGAATGGATTAATTGAATACCAGTTATTTATTATGAAAAAAATTGTTTCTATATTCATCATTTTCCATATTCATTAAACCCTTAGGAACAGATTAATGACGAATATAGAGGTTCATCAGTACATGATATTTGAAGATTAAAAGAAATCTATACTAGTAATAAAATCTTAGACAAGTTGAATTTTGACTTACCTGTGACATGATAAAAGTTTCCTAATTTTTCAAAATTACTATCTTCAAACACTTTAATCAGTGAATAGCCTAAAAAATAATTTAATTGTATAAATTATTAATAATTATATAAATCAGTATCAAATAGAACTAAAGTTAAAAAAACATCAAAAACAAGTTGAACAACATGCGATTATTTTGACAATGTTAAAATGCTTAAAATATTAACTAATATAAAACTTACAGAATAATTTATAATTACATATACTAATAACATTGTGATCATTTTGTTTACAGGTTTTTATATCATTTTATGATAACAGGTCAAACTATTAAAATTTTGCCTAAGTAAAAATGAATGCATATTATACTTATAACAGGGATGCACAACCTTTTGTGAAGAAGGGCCAAATTAGGATTAAGTTTACTGACTGGGGGCCGGACCTCCAAGCGATTAATGCGATGGCTGAGATTGGATGCTGGCGGCAATCTTCTTGATGTCTGGTGTAATGGCAGATGTTGAAACAACCAGTAGATTTTCCAAATTCTCATTGATTAATCTGTTCCGTGTTTTGCACTTGTTTAAATTCATAAGCGAAAACTTGCAAGCTTGTTTGGCAGTACCCATGTATGCCTGTTCGCATACATAGGTACTGCCAAACATGCTTGCACAAAATCGAGCATTGTCTTTCAATTTTGGAAATGATGTATCTGGCAGTTCTTTGTAGAATGTGAGGAGATTAGAATTTTTGAACTGTGATTTCAATTCATCACTGCACTGGATGTCTATCAACTCAAGTTGGACATCTGGAGGGGCATCTTCCACTTTCACATCAAATGGAGTTGAAAAAAGTTGCAGGTAGATCTTGTATTTCTGGAATTCACCAAACCTCTCATTGAATGATGTAAGGAGGGTGTTAACTTGGTCAGAGTAATCCATCTTCATATGTGGAACTTCAGTATACGTGGGCAGGTCAGCATAATCAGCATCTATTTCTTCAAGAAATGATGTGAAGAGTCGATGGTTGAGTCCATGAAGGCGGATTAAGTTCACAGTATCAGACATCTGACAGATGTCTGATACTGTGAAAGATGTCTGATACTGTGATACTGTGCAGACGTTCAAATCCCAGCTTCTTTGCACAAAGTTGCTGTTGGTGAATTATACAATGATACTGGACTAACCCTTTTGCCTGTCCCCAAGGTGGTTTTTCAGCAAGGTGACCATGCCATTGTCACATCCAACCATAGATGGTGCTCCATCAGTGGCAATGCTGGATAGCTTGTCAAAGTCCAGTGCTGATTTGTTGCAAATGCTCCAGTTGTATGTCTGGAAAGTGATGCCATGCCAAGAAATTCTTCATTCACAATAAAATCTAGTGAAACACTTCTAATAAACACAATCACTTGTGCTGTTGATGATATGTCAGTGGATTCGCCCACAGCCAAAGAAAAATAAGTGCAGTTTGCAACTAAAATATTAAGTTGGCCAGAAATGTCTGATGCAATTTTCGAGATTCTCAGTTGTATCGTCATGCGGTTAAGACTGATTGTTTGAAAACACTTTGTCTTCTCAGGACACATCTTCTCACCTGCAATGATAAGACACTTTTTTATCATATCGCCATCTGTGAAAGTTTCCCATTCTTGACTATTAAAGCAGATATTTCTAGGCTGGCTTCAACAGCTGCATCCAATTCTCCAGATTGTTTCTTGAACACATTTTGTTGGCTGATTAGTGATTGTCGTAACGATTTGATTTTCCATTTGTATTCCATACCTTGCAGAAGGAAATCCTTGTGTTGGCTTTCATGATGTCGCTTCAGGTTGAATTCTTTTGGCACTGCTACTGTTCCATTGCACAAGAGGCAAATAATGCTGTTGTTCTGTTGCACAAAACAGTACTTGTTAATCCACATTTTTTGAAATTGACGATTCTCGCGATCGACCTCGAGTTTAATGCTCGCGCCATACTGTTCACTCTGCAAAACAATGTCTCGTTGTGCCGAAAATTCTGAGGCCCACAATGAATCGTGTTTGAGATAAGGCAAACTAGACTACCACATGCTTTGTTCTGTATCCACTGACCAAAGACCAAGAGGCGGGGACAGAAGACTATTACGCACACGTGACAAATGGCCAGGCAGGTCTTAATTCGTTTGACCCCTGTCCAGGCATCTCCACCATTTCTCAGAATTTGTGAGTCAGATCGTCAACATGCCAGGTGCAGGGCACAAATCCATCATAAATGTGGTTACCATTCTTACCTAAATTATATTTATGGCTCGTCAGTTTTAGCCCCTTGTTCAGAAATGAATCAAAAGTGATTAACGCGGTGCAGCGGAAAATCTGAATATTTTAAATACAATTATTAAAATTGCGATATCTCGTTTCAAATTGGCACTAGAATCAATCTGTTTTTTGTTTTCTGTCACAAATATATCACAGTTTACGACTGTTAAATTTCAAATAAAATAAAAATTAAAAATAATAATTTAATTTTAAATTTACGAAAAAAAGAATGTAAAAATAAAAGTAAATAAAAAGTTCCAATTAATTTACTACTTAAATAACCTAAATATATCTGTTTTCTTTCAAACAAAAAAAACCGCAGCTTTCTAGCTACACGGAATCATTTTACAACCCTCTTTGTTGACAAGTTTATGGCTTGACGCGGTTTGTAATAATTATTAAATCCAAAATATTTTAATGCAAATGGCTTCCTTTTAGTCGTAATGACTCTATTCCAACTACAGTATTAATTTTCTTGGTCCAACTTAATAATAATAAATTTGATGTGAAAAATTTTTTTTCTATTCTTTGTCTATGGAGAGATATTGTTGTAAATTATTGGTTTTATAGCTTTTTGTACATTCCTTTTTGAACTCTGGTTAGTTTTTTTCTAGTTTGAATGACATTAGGTTGACGAATAAGCGTCTTTTCAGAAAAGATTGATTCAAATTCGACTATACCAATCAGAATCTAGAATGTAAACAAATGCTAAAAAATCGTTATTTTCATGGTTTTTCAGCGCTATTTTCACTTATTTTTGTTATTTGACGCTATTTAGACGAATAAGCAAGTTTTCCGAAGCATAAAATTGAAGATTTTCCGCCAAAATAGAAACTTCCTGATAACATCGGAAATGACGTTCTAACATCATTTTATTTTATTTGATTCTTCAAAAAATCATTATAATACTATGTATTAGACTTAAAATATTCGATATCTAAACCAGAAAGTGTTAGCTAGAAATACACTTATTTATAGAACAACCCCCATTTCTCACTTCAGGGAAAGTTATAAAACAGTTGGGTGCTAATGACTTTGTGAAAGGGAAAAGTTCTACACTTAGAAACTTTGAAAGAAGGGATTTGGCCTGTACCATCTGCGGGCCGCATAAACCTTGATAAGTGGCCTTATGTGGCCGCGGGCCGCAGGTTGTGCACCCCTGACTTATAATAATATAAAAGAAAATCTGTTCACATAATATTGGTTGCTACAAAAAGAAACTTCATTTGGTAAACAGACAAGCACAAGTAAGAACTTTGAAGGCTATTTTAACCACAGTAAGATTAAGATATATTTCTGACAAATTAAATGTCAATTTTATTACTATAATTTCTTAATAATTTTGTTACAGAACAATATCACTCTAGAATAAAAAAATAATTCACAAAATGTTTACTTGTACACTATAGAGAAAGCAATAAAAAGTGATTATCAGAGATCACTATTAACAGATGGAATACAATCAGAATAAGTCACAACAATCACAATAAACTAACAGCAAGAAGTTTTATTCTCATAATTTAATTTGTAAGAACAAAGTAATTTTGCATTACATCACATAAAACAATATATCACAACAAACTATTTTTAAATGTTTAAGTAACTACAGTGAAATGAGGTATAAAGAATGTCAGTCAGTTTAACGAAATTTTCAGCATAATGAATATAGTTTGAATCCTTTGCCAATTTCCTATTCAGATCAATGCAAAAATGTTTCAGTTTAACGAATGCCATAATAAAAATTTCAATTTAACATAATAAAAATATGTCTGTTATGAAAGAATAGTATTATTTATAACAAAATCTATAAATGCATAAATCATTTGTTATTATTAAATAATGAATATTATGTCAAACAGTCTGGCAACATTAATCCTTAGTTATGGTTTTATTTTACAATCATCTCAGAAATAAATAACAAAACACCAACAAAACCTTCAAAATATACCAGCAAATATTATTTAATATAAATATGCTATGACAAATGTTTTCGATCCAACTAGATCTGCTTAAGGTCCAAAATGCTGGATACAATTAGAATGTTGTAAGATCAAATTTAAATTTATATAACCTCCAGAACAACTAAACATTAGACAAGTATAAACATCACATATAGATGTTAAAATTAATCTAAAAATTAATGTTTTAATGTTATTACTCTACAGTTTGTTTCTTTTTAAGGAAACAAGAAGAAATGGAGAAAAACAAAAAACCAAAGTTTTCTTTCAAATAGAATAATAAAATATTAGATAATGTGCAAAAACTAATTAAACAAAAAGACGTGCCTGACAGCCTACTGGAATGCTGTATCACAGTACTGGATTTTATCAAATAAACTTTGATTAAAGAAACAACACAAATGAAAATTAGACTTCTTTTACCAGAAAATAATGGATTCAAGCAGAAACAACAATTAAAGAGGCAAGATTCCAACTAATCGGCACTACTACAAGGGGTGTTCAAAAAGTATCTAATCTTTATTTTTCCCACGTAAACCAATGATGCATGGGAGTCTCTTTCGGTGGAGTTGTGGAGGGGACAATCATGCACAGTCCTGAATTTTTTCCCACCTGCAGGAAGCGTCAGTCGCTGGCAGTCAGCCTATGAGTGAGGATGTGTAGTGAGCACTCGTCGGATTCCACTAAGTTGGAAAATGACTGAACAACGTGAGCAGCGATATTGCATCCAATTTTGCCAAAATCTTGGGGATACCCAAGCGGAAACCATTCGCAAGATTCAGCAGGCTTTTGGGGACGATCCTTGAGGCCAAAAAAGCACGGCAGGTCCACAGTAATGTCAAGGTCACGTTGACAGTTTTTTCGATTCCCGCGGGGTGGTGCATCATAAGTACACACCACAAGGCCAAACCGTCACAAAGGAATACTGCCAGGAGGTCCTTTGTCGTCTTTGTTATGCTGTGCAATGCAAACGACTGGTTTTGTGGTCAACCAAAACTTGGCAGCTGCATCATGATAATGCACTCGCCCATTCTGCACATCTGATTTGGACTTTCATCGCCAAATACAACATTCCTGTGGTTTGTCACGCTCTGTACTCTTCCGACATGGCTCCGTGTGACTTTTGGCTATTTCCCAAGCTGAAAATGCCACTAAAAATAACCCAATTTTAGTCAAGGGAAGACATCATGAGGAACGCGACAGACCGGCTTATGGCCATTCCAAACGATGCGTTCCAGCAGTGTTTCCAGCAATGACAGGAGCACTGGGAGAAGTGTATACATTACCAAGGAGACTACTTTGAAGGAGATTAGGGTTTTGTACCTCAAAATCAATAGGCCTAAATGTATTTTTGCCGACCAAAGGTCCAATACTTTTTGAACACCCCTCGTATATCATTATTTTAGTCGTTTGCTAGTGATATTTTTTGATAAACTTTTATTACAGATTAATATTTTATCCTTCCATTTTTGACTTTATTTCAATTTAACAAAAATATTTGAATGGTTGCCTCAATTTCGTTATACCGACAGTTCACTGTATTAGGTAACTAAATGAAAAACTGACAATAAAACTGAAGCTTTCAAAAATAAATAAACTATTTGAATTATTTCATAATTTGAATAGATCATAACTTAACCTGATTCATTTATAAAAAAATTTGTCAGTTATAAGATACACCTGGTTATATGATCTTAAAGCAGTTTACTTCTATGCATAAATATTTTTATTTAGTCTTTTGATGATCCAGAGTTCTACTCTGGATCATCAAAAGACATCTGGATCAATAGAAAGAGGTATTTTTTCTTTGTTTATTAACAAAAGGATTTATCAAAATACAATTTATAAAGTAAATTCTAAATGAAATTCAACTATAAACTATTTACAAACAAAAGGATTTTTAATTTTCATAAAGAAAGTAATGTATCTTTTGTAAAGAGTAATACATTATTATAATTTGTAGTATGTAAATATTTAAATGTCTTTTTACTTATTATTCCGAAATTTTATAAACTATAAATTGTTAATGTGATAGATATGATTTTGAAGTTAAATATTGCAAGCAGGATAAAATATTAATCTGGCCACTCATCAAGATTTGCCGTGGAAAGAGCCAGAAAGTATGAGAGAGCACAAAACAGGTCAAGTGAAAGGAGTGGTCTGATGGAATGCATTAGAACTAACAAGTAAGTGTCATATAAGAAATAGCATACTTCTACATGCCATTCAAAAATAAAGACTCTTCTTAAGCTCATTTTAATAAAAATAAAAATCAATTATTTTCTAACTGGAG
>NW_019385283.1:311986-317350 GCF_000671375.1 Centruroides sculpturatus
GATACCAATTTCCGCTTGATTTGTCAAAAAGTTTTGCCATGACAGCTTAGCAGATAGTCAGTGTGCACATGCTTTGTCAAAAATGGAGAAGACGGAGACTCGTGTGGTCATAAAATACCTGACGAAAAAAGGGTTGACCCCATCTCAAATCAAAGCTGACATGGATGAAGTTTTGGGAGAGTCTGTTCCTTTGTACACCACTGCGAAAAAATGGACAGCCCTTTTTAAATCTGTCAGAGAGAGAGAGTGGAAGATGACCCTCGCAGTGGACGGCTGTCAACTGCTGTCACTGAAGAAAATATCGACAAAGTTCACGATTTGTTATTAGCAGATCGCCGTTTGAAAATGTGTGAGATAGCTGAGACAACAGGCATCTCTGTCAACTGAGTGCACCACGTCCTAACCGAAAATTTGGGTATGACAAAGGTCTCAGCAAGGTGGGTGCCGCGTCTGCTGACCGCCGAGCAAAAACGTGTTCGCACTTTGATCTCAAAGGAGTGTTTGGACTTCTACCAGAAAAACCCACAGGATTTCTTGCGTCAGTTTGTGACTACTGATGAAACGTGGATCCATTACTACACTCCTGAAACAAAAGAACAGTCAAAGCAATGGAAACACCACAGTTTGCCACCACCAAAGAAGGCAAAGGCAGTTCCATCAACGGGGAAAGTGATGGCCTCGGTTTTTTGGGATGCTAAAGACATCATTATTGACTACCTAGAAAGAGGAAAGACAATTAATGCTGTCTATTACTGTGAACTTTTGGAAAAATTGAAGAAAGAAATCGAAGAAAAAAGGTCACACTTGAAGAAGAAAAAGGTTCTGTTCCACCACGATAATGCACATGCAGATTCTGCTAGAATCACTGAACAAAAGATAAACGAACTTCGCTTCCAATTAGTTCCACATCCACCATACTCACCTGATTTGACCCCCAGTGACTTCCACCTTTTTCCAAACCTAAAAAAATTCTTGGCTGGAAAGAGATTCCACTCAAATGACAAAGTCATCTCTGAAGTGAACGAGTATTTTGCACACCTTGACAAATCGACCTATTGTGATGGCATAAAAAAGCTAGAACATCGCTGGAATAAGTGCATTGCTAACAAAGGAGCCTACATTGAAAAATAAAAAAAGTTTTAACATTATTTTGTTTGTTGTTCTATTTGAGGCTGCGAACTTTCCGAACAGTCCTCGTATCATGCGATTATTTTCAAATTTTAATGTACTTTGAATTAATTAAAATTGATATATTATTATAACCACATTATGTATTTTATTATAAATTTCTATACTACATGTGAAAAACAATAAGATTGCTATTGTATATTCAAATATAAATTCATATATGTATATTCCCTATGAAAGTGCCGTATTGCTGAATACAGGGCAGATTCCATGGAGAAAATATTTGAATGATGTAAAGCAGCCAGATGATACGCATTCGCGCATGTGCTTTACAGAGCACCAACATTACACTGTTTAGCTGGTGGATACTACATACTAAAATATTGTATAATGCTACCAATGTTTCTGTCCAGGGCCGGCACAGCTTCCCTATCAGCAAATGTCACCACATGCCACTGTATATTACATTACAAAATAATAAATATAACATAAATGAATTTTTATATTATTATAAGTTCAATGACTTAAAAGTAGACTGTTATTTCAAAATTTTTTTGTAATCTTAAGAATATTCCTTATGAAAACGACACATTTTAACAAGTTCATTCATGTCATCACATTTTGAAATAAAATTAAAGTAGCTTGCTGTAATCAGCAACAGTAAACAACAAAGTATTTGTTGTTTTATATTTTAATTTTATAGTTTAAATTATCCGTTTATATACAATGATAGCTTACAAAAAGTTAAATTAAAATTTCATTTAAAAATTTATTAGTTAAAAAAACTATATTATTATTTTAGTTATTATAAGATTTCTTAGAATATTAAACATTGTTATAATTTGAAAAAATATAATATGTAGAAGAATAGAGAAATAGCAGTAAGCTCTGTTTACAGTGTGTTTTCCATATTACAAAGCCTTATTAAATAAATTTATCTTTTAATAAATTTTTCTGTGGACTATTGAAACCTGTCTTTTGTTTTAATATTCACTATCAATACATTTTCTGTTTAACAAATGTTCTGTATTTCCCAAAAGCAATTCATTATATAAAAGTATGACTGTATTTACCATTCATATATTTTTGTAGAATAAAAATAAATAGAATCATACTTTTAATATTAATTGTATTATATAAACATACACGAATGACAAATGTGTAGTGTGTACTTCTATACATCTTTGTTTCTGAAATCTTGTATAATTTGAAAAATATAATTTTTATTATCTCTTTAAAAAATTACTTAAAAATATAATGCTAAAATAATTTCTTTTTAACTAATAAAATTTTAAATGCACATTTTGATAATTTATAAATTAATTTAGTACAATAAATAAATGATTAAAACTGTAAAAATCATAAAAAACAAATACATAAAACTACAATAACTTTCTATAATCATGTTTCATATGATAAATGTTTAAAATTTTTAAAATAAGCTCTGTATGACTAATTTTGATTTCAAAATACGTGAATGAACTTGTTCAAATGTGCTTTTTATACAGATTCTTCCTAATCAAAACTCACAACTGACTCTATTAGGAAGAATCTTTGTGATTTCATGCTATCTAAATCACATAATTTAAAATCACGATTTCAGAAATACTTTTAAATAAATTCATCAACTATTAGTAACAACTTGCGAAACCAAGAATTACATACACAGATGTACCATTACATATCATATCAAAAATGATAATATTTGGAAAAATAAATTTACAGAATTTATAGATGATAATTTCCCAAATCACCTAGTCCTTGTCTTATGCATTTAGCAGTACTTTTAAAATGTATTAATTCCAAAATATTTTTACATATTAGAAAATAAACAGATGTAACAAGAAATTCATTAAATTTGTACATCATAGTATTAGATTCCCACATTATATAATTAAAAGATATGAAAAGTATAAAATCATCAGTAATGGTTTAATAGTTTATGTAAATATGTGTGTAATTTCTTTTGTTAGCTTCAGAACATTACTAAGTTAAATACAATATTTTTTTTATAATGTAACTTGGAAATAGCTGAGGAAATCCTAATCTGTTAACATATTCCATTTGTATACTTTTTATTATGATATTTAGTAACAGATATCACTAAACATTACATTTTGCTTAATAATGATCTTTAAATGAAAGAAATTGCTGAGAAATAACTTAATTTCCTGTGAACCTAACTTACAACCCTCCTTAATTTACTATTATTAAATATGATGTTAAATTAAAGATTGTGATTTTATAATTAGTTTTTTGTAAAAAGTTTATGAGTTTTTATAGGATAATTTGTTAGTATAAAGCTTAAGAAGTAAAAATGACCCTTTACTGTTTAAAATGCATGTTGCTGATCAGTAAAATTTGTATACATTTCTTAAATAGTATTTAAATACAGAAGAATACATTTAGACACGTCTTACCTGTGTCGTAGATTAAACCTGACGTAAATTGCAAGTTCTAACTGGAAACTAAACGGAAAAATAAGATCATTTTAACTGTGAACAATGGACATTGGTTCATTCAATTTGTTATTTCAAGAATTTACCAATAGGATCATATATAATAACTGGGTTCACTATCACTGATTACCTTTAAAATCGATAGCTATCTGTCCGAACTGTATAATATGTGATAAGTATTGTTATTTTTTATACATTGAGGTGTGTAACGTTATGATTAGCTGTATGTTTTGAACGATATGATCTTCGAAATTTGGCGTTCTTTCTTTTCGCTCATGTATACAATCAGTCGCCATTCTTCTTACGCTAACCGAATAGAAGATGATCATGTGATAACGCCAATCGCCCTCTTTCGGCTAAAATACAGAATTTTCTTAACTTAATTGAAACTACACTGTAATTAGCGACTACAGACTGGGTCTACACGTAAACTGGTCCTCATAACAGCTGGGAAATTTAAGCAATTCGTTGCAAAATTTTTTATAATTTTTACACTCCTTTCGTAATATCATTGAAAGGCTTTAACATTTTTCGACATTTGAAATTGGAAAATGCATTTTCTAATTGCTGAAAATTTGCTTTTCAATTAATTTTTCACATATTTAACGTAAAAGTTTTTGTTTACTTCGAAAAATTGAAA
Organism: Centruroides sculpturatus; assembly: GCF_000671375.1. Taxonomy (NCBI): domain Eukaryota; kingdom Metazoa; phylum Arthropoda; class Arachnida; order Scorpiones; family Buthidae; genus Centruroides; species Centruroides sculpturatus. The sequence goes on from NW_019385283.1 coordinate 316,214, forward strand.
GATTTTATGTTAAACTAGCTGAAAGGACCCGCTTCGCTGGGTTTTTATTTGTATGTAATATAGTTTTTTATATATATATTGTGGCCGTCGGCCATAGTTTTATATATATTTTTGTTAATTTTAGTTAGGCTTAGTATATCCTCTGTTCTTTTGTCTTAACTGTTCTAGAACTTTTTCCCTTAATCCCTATTAAGGGAAAAAGTTCGGGTGACATCACCGTTTCTGTGAAACAATGTCAAGAAGACAAAACAAGCAATAACCCCCTGGAGAGGAGGCGAGGTGAGAGAAAGGAGAAGCGGCTGCGATTTCGTCGAGAGAGGACGAAAACGAGTGTGGTCCTGACCGAGGGGTTGAGCAAGGAGTAAGAAACCTTGCAATAGAAAACCGAAGGAGGATCATACCCTGATCGCATAGTGAGAGATCAGAGGTATCGGAACCTTGTAAGACGGCTGAATTATAGAGGAAAGTAGGGCAGTTGCTAAAGAAATCGAGTTTCCCCATGTTCAAGTAACGGCAAGCGGGAAGACCACAAGACAACTTCAGAAAACGTAGACGTTCATAAGAGGAAAGAAAATAAGGTCTGCAGTAGTGATATAACGAATATTCGGTTACTATTCGGTATTCGGCCTATTCGGCCTATTTTTCACTATTCGGCCGAATACTGAATACCTAAAAACAGAGTAATAAATGACAAAAACACAGTAAATTAATCATTTTGGTACTTAGATTTAATGTTATCGAGTTAGTGTTGTTTGTTTATATTTATTTATAACTTGAAACATGCACAAAATAAAAAAGAAAATAATATTAGTCACATGTATTCACAATTTATAATTACAAAGATCAGCACACGTACACACCTATTCGTTCGAGAATCGTCGCACATCTGAGAGTCTGACCTTGCCTATCCTTCTTTTTAAGCGCTCATCTTTGCTCTTTCCTTTCTCTTACCTCTATCGCTCTAATCCATGTATGCTTGTGCATACATCGTAATACGCGCGCACAATATTTTCGATTCGTCACTTTTCCGTCGTAGAGTTCCCATTTTACAATTACGTGACTCAGCCTGGTGATAACGGAGAAAAGAGACAGATAGGACGTCGATATAAGTCACAGTTATGATTTCACAGATTCGAG
>NW_019385283.1:317958-318827 GCF_000671375.1 Centruroides sculpturatus
GTTTTTTCAATAAATTTTCATTTTAAATAAATTACTCTACAAATGCAACATTTTATTTTTTAAAATGCTTATAAATCCTCGAGCATTAGAAAACACACTTGAACGCGCGGTTTTGTTACTTTCATGATTCATCGCGTTTACGATTTACGCTCGGGGAATCCCCGTGTTTCATTTCGTTCGTCAACTCTTGTCACCTGACGCTTATTTTGCTAGCCGTTGTATGCGTTACATAATCGTTTGTATATATCTTTCAGTAGGTAAATAAACATTAAATGGTATTAAGTTTCAGTGAATCTTACATTATTAACAGTACTTATAGTAAGGAGTGAACTGTTAAAAAAAAACTGTGTAAAATTGCTTGCAAATTATTTCTGAATTCGTTTTATGTGCAAAACAAGATTTATGAAACGAGTTCGCGTGATCGTGATGCCGGTAGAAAATTTGAGTCGGGTAATTCAAAAAGGAAACGAGCTATCAAAGGAAAGCGGGTAGAAAAAAACTACGTGGGTCTTTATATAAATTTATAAAAAGTGATTGTCAAGAAACTTCTGAAAACCCGTCATTGACTGAAAGTGACACATTATTGCACTGTAACCTTAACCCAGCTGAAATTATTCCTTCAACATCGTCATGGATGCCACCTAGTAACAATAGCGAGGATAATGAGTCAACAACATCATTGTCTCTTACACCACCGCCGCCTTCGTCAACACTATCCAGCCAAGAATACGTATCTAAGTCTATGTCTATATCCACGACTGGCGGAATTGAAAATCTGAATCCTCAGAATGACCCAGGTTTGTGGCCATTGACAATTACTGATGTAGACCGAACTGAGATTGTATTAAAAGGTCCAATCCGGGTTAAAG
>NW_019385283.1:320949-322435 GCF_000671375.1 Centruroides sculpturatus
ATGATTTATTCACAAACAAAGGATGCCGTTTACTGCTTTCCGTGTCGACTGTTCGGACTAGAAAATACAAGAATTGGATCCAGTGAAGGAGTGTGTGATTGGAAACACTTGGGTGATTATTTAAAGTCTCATGAATCTAGCCGACTGCACAAAGATTGTATGTTGAAATGGTTAAATTTAGAAAACGGATTAAAAAGCTGTACCACTATTGACTCTTTAGCCCAGACTCAAATTGAACAATAAAGGCAGCGTTGGAGAGATATTTTAGAAAGACTACTTGCAATTGTAAATTTTTTAGCATCTCACAATTTGGCCTTCAGAGGTCATAGAGAGAAAATAATATCTGACTCAGATTCAAGTGAGACTAGCGGCAACTTTATAGATTTAGTAAAGTTAATAGCCCGATTCGATCCAATGTTGCGACTTCACCTAAAACAAGTAACAGACAAGACGACTAATGACCACTATCTCGGAAAAAATATTCAAAATGAGCTTATACAATTAATGGCAAGTCACGTGAAGGCTCAAATTGTTGACAAAATAATAAAGAATAAATATTACTCGATTATTCTTGATTGTACTCGTGACGTTTCTCGTGTTGACCAACTGTCAATTATTATAAGATTTTTAAATACAAATACAGCTGACATTAAAGAACATTTTATTGGCTTCTTAGCCGTCGGAAAAAAAAACACAGCTGAGAGTTTGACTAATTACATAATCACAGAGCTAGAACAGTTGGGTATATCATTGCAAAACTGCAGAGGCCAAGGATATAATATGATAATATGATAATGGAGCCAATATGCGTGGAGAAAAAAGTGGTGTCCAGAAACGTATACTTGAAATTAATCCACTTGCTTATTTTTTACCTTGTGGGAGTCACAGCTGGAATCTCATCCTAGGAGATGCAGCATTCTCTTGTGTTCAAGCAAAATCTTTTTTTGGTTTGCTACAAAAGCTGTACACTCTGTTTGCCGGCTCGAGTCACAGGTGGGCTATTTTAAAAGCAAATGTAAAATCCTTATCGCTAAAACCATTTTCCGAAACTAGATGGGAATGCAAAGTAGAATCGGTGAAGGCCGTTAAATACCAACTAAGCGATATATGTGATGCTTTGAAGGATTTAACAGAAAATACAACAGATTGTCAGTTGGTTAGTGAATGCCATTCTGTAGAAAAGAAAATAACTACCTAGAGTTTGTAGTTGCTCTCGTCGTATGGTATGACATTCTTACAAAGATGAATGTTATAAGTAAAATGTGGCAGAGCGAAAAAATGCACCTAGATGCGGCTATACAACACCTAGAGGCATTTACACATTGGTTTGATAATTATCGGGAAAATGGTTTTCAATCATCCTTGGTAACAGCGAGAGAAATAGCCGAGGAAAATGATATTGATAGAAAGTTCAAAGTCGTGAGAAGGAGACGTAAAAGAACGAATTTTGATTATGACCGGAAAGATGAAGCTCTTGAATTGTCTG